>NC_044504.1:19953340-20253340 GCF_902362185.1 Chanos chanos
AATAAGAATATTCTCTCTCGATCCCTCTGCACAACAGATTTGAAAGGGATTCATCAACAATACTAACCTGTGTGTAAAGGCCTTGGACATATCTGACAAAAATCTCTCTCTCTCTCTCTCTCTCTCTCTCTCTCTCTCTCTCTCTCTCTCTCTGTCTCTCTCTCTCTCTCTCTCTCTCTCTGTCTCTCTCTCTCTCTCTCTCTCTCTCTCTGTCTCTCTCAGAGGATGTTAGAGGTGGAGGATAAAGATGTGCTGGGTTCTCAGTTGTTGGTTCTGACTGGGCAGAGACTGTCCTACTCTCTGCTGCACTCTCAGACCCAAACTAAACCCAGCATGGAGCTGCTCGCAAGACTGCCACCCACTCTCTGCACCTGGCTCAAAGCAATGGTTAGTCCATACACAGAAACACACACACACACACACATCCACATACACACCCGTATATACACAGTCTGCATCTGGCTACAAGATATGGATAGTACAAATACAGATATAAACCCACATATCCATTCTTTGCACCTGCCTAAAAGTACACATGCATATGTATCTTCTCTCATTAATAGTAAACATACACATTCATACATATTGTTTACACATGGCTTAAAGCAGTGGTGAGTAGACTCAGGCGTTTGCTTTCTCTCTTGCGTCCTACATGCTTAAAGAATGAATAGTATTGTATTAAGTGAACTAACTGTTCTCTATAATCTAGTTGAATTTAAAACATTTGACTTAGTCTCATTACTCTAGTCACTCTGAGTTTGTGCTCATTTGTTTTGTCTCAGGACCCCAGTGAACTGCGCTGTCCTGCAGTCCCCCTCAGCCAGAGCAGTCGGCTGGTCAGTAAAGTCATAGAGATCCTCCCCGAAAACCACGCCCAGTACAGCCTCGCCCTGCACCTGCTGGAGGCAGTGGAGTCCCTGCAAGAGGAACCCTGAGAGGGGTGGGAGAGTTGGAGAGTGGGAGAGGTGTGGGAAGAGATGAGGAAAGAGCAAAAGTGATGGATAGAATAGAAAAGCTTGATGCAAGTTCAGTCCCTGGTCCCTTCCTTCGAAAGAAAGCCAAAAAACGTGTTATAGCCATTTGGGGAGATGCCGGTAGCAGCATAGGGTATCATCTGGATTTATGAATGTTGGAGAATTTGGATTAAGGATTGGGAAGTGGCTAGGGACTCGAAAGAGAGACAGAGAGATAAGAAGAGGAGTTTGAAAGAGAGAGTGAGACCGTGAGGGAAATAATTCAGTGTTATTTTGAGGATCTTCATATGCTCCTAATCACATATAACCCCTTGGAATATATTTACAACAGATGGAAATCCAGAGCCTTATGCACCACTAATGCTGCAGTCTTATTTTGATCACCGTGACCCTTGTACAGAAAACTTGAAAGAACGAGGAGAGAAAGAGAGGAGACACAGCTTGCTTTTGTGACTCATCTTCTAGAAGTCTCTGTCACTACATGTAAACTCCTCTGCCAATCAAGATATTCGGTCTTAAGCGTTTCCTTTTCTATTCCAAATTTTGTATGGTTGAGAGATTCTCTGGAGATCGGGGGATAGATTCTGTGGGATGGAAGGATGGAACAGGAGGGGCTGTTTCTTTACAGCAAAGAAAACTACATTACACTACCCTGACAATACCACGACACGCTGGCTTTAATCTTGGTTTCTCTGCAGCCTCTGTTGAGTGTCCTGCCCAGTTTCTTCCCTCAGGTTGAGAGCAGGAGTTTCTTCAGGCCCCTGTCACAGTAGTGCCATCTCAGTGTCAGTGTGTTGTTGTCCTGTGAGGTGTCCCTCTTGCATACTCTTTGTCTGAAGAGTGAGGATGTATGATAAAAAAAAAAAGGATAAATGGTATTTTAACTTGTTGGTTTATACGCAGTACTGTACTGTTCTGGCCTGTAACCTCCTGTTTGTGTTAGCTAAAGTGTGGAGGTCTGGGCTGGACTATATATGAATATATGCACAATAAAAATGACTATCGCTCTGTCCATGGGCTGAGGCTCTTTTTTTGGAGGGTATATTACTGGTCTCCATTTTCTCTATGGATATGGGAATTACTGATCATTCATTTTACTAAGCAATGAGAAGTGTTTGTCAGATTGCAAAGAATAGCAAATTCAATTACCCTATAACTTCAAAAAGCTTAAAAAAATGTCAAACTACTAGGTTCATGTAAAAAGTAAATTCCAACCTTTCCAGGTGTTTTTTGGGTTACTGAAGCACAGTTAGAATAAAAGATTACATGTCATGTTTTGTGACTATATTGAAATAAAGTCTTTCAGCAGTATCAGGACACAAGAGACAGCTCTACAGAGGCTTTTATTTCAATATAGTTACAAGTGACACACTTCCTCACACCTGCATTTATCAATGGATATGTTAACACCCTCCATTATTTAAACCTTTTCAGAAACTGAAAGACAAAAGGTTTCATTTTAAAAAACTATCTGGCATCTCACTGTACCTTATTAATTTACTCTGTGTGTGTAAACAAGGGAAATATGTTTTATTTTTACATAGCATTCATGTACAGATCAACAGCATTATGGCTAATCTCACTCTTAACCTTATGTTTGAGTCACACAGTGACACAAATAATGGTACAACAAAGAAAAGCCACCCTCATCCTCATTAGACGTCACAATAATATTAACACACGTCCTGTCAAACAGTTCTCCTGCTGACTGAATGATTCATTTATAATTCATTTTCACCACTTTGGAGTGGATGTTAAAGCCAAAGGAGTTCCAAAGGAAATTTTTGTATACTCAATAGTGTTCCCCACCAACAATTAAATAAATACACTTCAACCAAATGAAACCGATTCACACTGTCACAGCTTAGCAACCACAGTGTGACTATCTGAGCGTTGTGACTGGACCATTGTTATGACCACGCCAGCCTCTGGAGGAGTAGGTAAAGTGCCTGCTCGTGTGACTGCCCCCTGCTGGCCTGTGGGAGCCCTTGTTGAGTGGGGAGTGACTGACAGTCTGTATGTAACAGGTTTACGAGCAAAGGAATTGGTGGCCGTCGTGTCAGAAAACAAATGATTAGTGTGCTTGTCCTACGATGCTTTGGCATCGTGGGCACAGACAGTCGGCTGTTTCAGCAGTGTAACGGCGACAGCGTGGGCATCGGCAGAGAGAAGTGGGCACTGCCGCTACGCTGTAAGCGCTGTCCTCACGGATAACACCACCTACAGAACAAAAGACAGAAAGATCAGCTTTTACCAGAACCACTGCTTGCCATAAGAGCAAAATCCATGGTACCAGTGTAATATACATTGGCACTTCTTATTAACTTATAGCTGAAAATTAAAAGAGCTTGAAAAATTCGGTGACCCGATTAGAATACAAGCATTACTTTAATTAGTATGACTGTGTACACATATGCATTTCAAAAGAGACAACTTCAGAGGCACCACAAGTTACTAATCAGTCAGATAGAATGAATTGAAAAAAAAGTGACATTCATGTATGTGTCACTTAAACTCTATTTCTTCCAGTCAAAATGAGATTTTATTAATCCTAATAGTTCTGAGCGCTTTTGATGACAGTAGCTGAGAGGCTGTGCAGAAGTGGACCACCACGACTCTTACAAGACAAGACAACTTTACTTCAGTGAAAAGAGTGTGATTTTTGTGTGAGTGGCAGCTCACCCTCCAGGTTAATGAGAAAGCTTCCTGTCCTGGTAACAGCATCAGGCGGCAGGTCCCGCGGGAGCTCGCCGAGCAGGGTGGTGCGTGATGCCATCATTAGTTCTGTCAGCTGGGAGCAGGTGGAGGTGGGTTCTTCCTGAAGAGACTGAGGGATGGAGGAAAAAGCAGAGAACGGTGGGATGATGAAGGACAGTTAGCTAATAAGATACTACTGTCGCTCAGTCAAAATTCAACAATATCAATTAAGCAAAGACTATGGTGATGTTCCTATGTGCAACTACTTGTGCTTGTCACAAATATGGTTGAAAAATTTCTAATCAGATATGACAGTGGTATCATAATAAGATATTATGATAGTGTACTCAGGTGTGGATTTGCAATGAATGGTTTAAGAGACAAAAGCATTTCATACTTCCATGAGCTCAAAGAAGAGTCCAGGCTCGATGGCGATAGTGAGGTCGTACTCTGCAGCATTGCGTCCTGGGATAGATGATAGAAAAGAGTCTCTGATGGCACACGCCCCCTCCACAGCTTCCTCCAATCCTGGCCTGCGCCACACAGGGCTGGTCTTAATCCAGCCACTGCGGAACAGAGTCTCTCCTTCTGCCGAGAGAGAGACACAGAGAGAGAGAGATTAGTACTGTAGTTTTATAAGCTCTGAAGTCTTGAGTCTTAGTTAGGGTCTCAGAGTCAGACAGGGTGGTGGCATATTCTGGCATATAAATGGCAGGTTAGAGAGGACAGAATTGATAGAATGAAATGTGTGGGTGTGAGAGAGAGAGAGTGTATGTGTGTGTGTGTGTGTGTGTGTGTGTTTACCCTCATGTCCCGGAGCATGCTGATAAACCTCCTCAGCGAGGTGAGGCAGGATAGGAGCAATGGAACGCGTCACACCATCTAAAATCTCTTCTAAAACTGTCTGACATGACCTTCGACCCAGTGAGTCCTCAGGGTCACAGTATAACCTAAGAGAGGGAGCGATGAGGGGATGAGATGGTGGGAGAGTGAAAAACAGAAAGAAAACTGGTAGAGTTTACAAGACAAAGCAATGGAAAATAGAAAAATAAATGATTTCAAGCATAAAGTATATGCCCATGAATACATGGAGCAAGTCATCACATCAGGCTTAATTCAACACACTCAAAAGTGCATTGACAACTGAAGTCATCAAACTAGACTGAAGATATTTACTGACTCTAGTTGGGAAGACCTCAGGCAGAGTTAATGCAGAGTTTATGAGTGACCACATGTACTGGTGACACAACCTTGTCTGGAGAACTGACAAGATACTGAGGTGATTATGATTTGCTGCTTAGTCAATGTCTTGCAATGAGCACGTGTTTGGTAAATAATCTGCAATCTGAGCAGACATACATTAGTAATTACTCTACAGAGCACAGACTGCATAGACATGTGGTCCCCGTAAATATGTCCATATGGAGTTATCCAAGAAACTCTTAATAGGCCTTTTTTAATAGAGCTTATGGGAGGATGGTGCTGTGCTTTTAATTGTTTAGATGTTTTCTACAGAGAGCAGATTTTGTATAGAGCACATGGTTACTTTTGCCAGGCAACAGATTGTGACTTCTCTTACCCATCTTAGTATTATTTAGGGGATGAGCATTTCTATGGTTACCCAAATTCACAGATGTCTTGTTTGGGTTGTGATATTTACCTGTTTAATACTGTCTGTTAACCAATGATGTGCAGGAAGAGAGAATTTCAGTGGTAACCCACTATGTGTCTGATGTGGGGTATCGGTGGTTACCTAAGATTACTTATGTTGTATAGAGAATGCAGGTTTCCTTGGTTATTTATACTTAGCAAGATGCATTGTTGTTTATGATTACCAATGGTGTGTAAGGGGCGCCAGTTTCCATGATTACCTGTCTTTGATGATGCTAAAGTAGAAGCTGGAGAGGTCCCTGGCAATGAAAGCCTGGAGGAGACGGATCACTCTGCCACTGTCAAATTCATTGTAGGCGTCCGTCACCTGAGTTACATAAACAAGACGTGCATGTCCTTTGTGTTCTACAAACACTAATGAACCGTGTAGAACACACAGGACATGCACATAGACACGCACACTAAACCGGTATGGCAATCAGCCATTAAAAATGTTCTAAACATGTAGAATATTTTCAAATAGCTGTCACTCATATTAAATTGAACATGTGATCCTTAAGCTGTCACAGGCCGGCTAGGTTGGCATAACTAAAATCACAGGCCAAATAAAAAAAATGAAGATGACAACTTTAAAACAACATGTTACCAAACCATATGCTTCTAGAATAATAAAACCAGATGTTTCTATTAGCAAGGATGCAATGAGTATACTGTGTTTCCACATGACACGAGGATAATGCTAAAAGTTTATTTTAGCAATAGTCTGACTAAAGTGGCCTGGCTGAATCACAGCAGATGTAAGAAAGGATGAGCACCTGAAGACCACACTAATGTAAGACCTGAGCCACGAAAAAGAGAACTCATGTTTGTAAGAAGTTTTCCAGGAGAAGACAGACCTTCATGCTGTATTCACGCAGCAGGTGCAGCAGGTACTGGTCTACGTAATACATGTCTTTAGAGTCCACAGCCTGAGAACGAGGGTCAAACCCCTGCAGATTCCCCAGCAAAAACCGTAGTGTGTTTCTCAACTACACAGAGCAAGAAAGAAACAATTTGCCTGCATTTAGTCAAATTTGTGAGATATTACTTCCATTATCAATGGCAGTAGCAAAGATAATGACATGTTTACATTGTAACAATAGCAGCAGAAGTGACATCACGTGCCAATTTAACAGGCCAAACCTTATTGATGTTCTCTTGGGCTGAATTAAGAGCATTTGGGCCAATCTGAACCTCTGAGAAGACATTTGACTCGGCCACCCACCAACGCAACACATCTGCCCCGAAGGGAGGAGAAACGGACGGATCCTGATGAAGACCAGAGAATACAGTTAAGAAAAAAAAAAAAAGCAGAGGGGAAGGGAGAAAAAAAAACAGGCAAAAGGCAACTGACACTGATGCTCAGACAGTAGTGAGGATGTGGATGTAAGTGAGCAGGCAGCTGACTGGTTCAGTGTCAAGATGATGCTGTACCTCTCCCCCATTGATGACTACGTCTGGGTCCACCACATTCCCCAGGGACTTAGACATCTTCTCCCCTTTCTCACTCACCGCAAACCCATGTACTACCAGTGCTCTGCCAGACAAACAGTCAAAACACACAAAGAGTGTAGGTTTCATAAAACAGGGTCCATGATACTACTTAGAGGCGAGAGTGAACAAAAAAAGCTTTTACCTATCGGCAAAAATGTTTTAAATTTTTAGTCTGTCTGTGTTTCTCTAATAGGCAGAAACAGAAAACACTTGTGGGACTGACTTGTAAGGTGCCTTGTTGCGCACGGCCACACTGGTCAGCAGAGAGGACTGGAACCAACCTCCAATCTGATCCTTCCCCTCAACGTACACATCGGCACGAGGGTCTGTTTCTGAAAGAACGGCCGGCGAGAGACAGGCGAAAAAAAGAGAGTTGGTGAAACTGAGAGAGTGTGTTTGAGTGTTCAGGAGCAGGGAAGAAGAAGAGTTAATTTTCTGAAGTATCCAAATGGTGACCACTCTTCTTGCCACCCCTCCTGATTTGAGCTTAAAATGAAAGGAAAGGAGGTCAACAGATTGTTAGAGATTGAACAGTATCCGTCTCCAGGACCTGTTCAGACATGTCCAGCCTTAGAAAAAAAAACATACCAGAACCATGTAAGGACACTGTTTACTTGTCTGGGGGTGTTAAATAAGCGTGAATTCAGTGTGACAGGCCCATAGTAACACTACACAAAGCCCCCTTAAAACACACACATTCACAGGCACCAGCGATAGTGATGTGAGTAAAGAGTGACAGCCAAAGTTTTTGGTTTCTAGACCAGACCTGCAAAGAGAAAAGAGCTGGAGAAGTGACCCAGTGTGCTGACTAGACAGGCTTAGAGTCCCATGCAAACTCCCTGCTGCATGCACATAAAATAGAGAGAGAAAGAGAGCAAAGACCGAAACTTGTAGCTACATGATTAACCTGGCACTAGAGCACTGGGCAGAGTGAACCAGCCCAATTTGTAGTCTGTAGATGTGGGTCCATCCTCCACCTCTCCTTCTGAAAGTCAAAAACACCACCTCACAAGTCAACAACTCTGCAGACCACAGGAACTATCCCATGGACAAAAAACTGGCAAAAAACTGTTTAACTCTCAGTAAATGGCAAAAAGAATCAGCTAGTGTAACTGGAGTTTATAACACTACAACTTGTGTGAGGAATACTGTGGCGGGTGTTAGGATAATCAAATTATTGCAGCTGGACAAAACGTGAGAGTGTAGTACAATCTGAAACCAGAGCATCAGTGGATACTGAGTAGTGCACACGCAAATAAAAAACTGTTTTGTGGAATGCACAGACACATGCTTACATATACATAAACACAATGGTGATTGTGTGAGTAAACCCACAGTGACTAACTTACCCTGTAAAACAGCTGCCCAGGAAACTCCACTGTCAAACCAGATATCCAGCACATCTTCTCCCCGCTCATAGTCCGTCACTGCACCGGCTTTACTCTGATACACACACACACACACACACACACACGTTTTATTTCTGACACAACCCTGCTCTACTGAAATGTTTACTTCTTATCAACATTTCCTTCTTAAGTGTACTACTCGCAATTCAAGCAGATACTGTGTAGTGTTGTTTTGGTAGTGTTTACATGTGTTTACTGTTTCAGACAATTGTGTCTGAGGTTGCAAAGCTCTCTCCGTACATATCACTATAAAAAAATTCTACTAAACACCGGCAACAATTCCCACACACACACGTACACACATACACACTCTCACACACACGCACGCACGCACGCAAATCTAACCTTTTTCAGCACTTCTGGAGGAAGCAGCGTTTCCAGAGGCTCCTGCCACCAGCAGTCACTGCCCTTCTCAGAGAATAGCTCAGCCACATGGCTGACCGTGTGTCTGTCAATCACAAGTCAAGGGTGAGGTGCTACTCAACACAAGTAATTCCAAGAGCAAAGTGGATATAGTGTCATGTGTGCATGTGTAATAATAATTCTTCTTAAGGACTTTCATGGAGTAGTCATCTTATTGCCGATCAGAGGGATTGTTGTGGGCTTGGCTCCAATGTGTTTTGGTTTGGATGTCAGCTGCCTCTAAATAAGTGTCTATCCAGTGTCTTTACAATGTATAAAGACTTGTGTGTCCGTGTGTGATATTACTTGTTGATTAGGGGCTCTTTAGTTTCCTTATGGTAGAAGACTGGGATAGGTACTCCCCAACTCCTTTGGCGAGAGATACACCAGTATGTCCGTTTGTCCAGCATGGCCAACAGACTGGCCCGTGCTGACTCTGGCATAACCTTCACTTTCTGCAGTACATCCTATACACACACATGCAAAGACGTGGACACACACAAAGACATGGAAACCACGAGAGAAAAGTGAGTCATGATAATGATGACTGAGAGAGTGATTCTGAAATGACTTTTCACAGTCAGATGAGGGAACAAAAAAACAGAAATAGAATGAATAGTTAGACAAACTACTTTTCAGGTTCAAGCTGTTGGAGGTATTGTCTCACTGTATGCAGATAAACACAGTGAATGAATGATACAATGGGTATGACATGTACATGTTATAACAAGAATGTTATCTTTTATTGCGTCTATCATCTTCTCATCACTAATTAACAGCACTATTGTTTTATTAATGACCTGGCAATAATGTGAATGGTCAATACAGAAAACTGAGTTGAAACTGAATGGCATGAGGCTTGTTTGCAATGGGAGCTAATTATTCAGCATGGGTGTGAATTGTTAGCATGTCATTTGTGGTGTTTATACATTTCTTGAGTGGGATTCTACATTGTTATCTGTGTTTGTGACTGGCTGTAAATTACCTTGGCTTTGTCCTTAAGGCTGGCAGTGTTGATGAACCACTGCTTGCTAGGTATGATGACTACAGGCTGTTTGCTCCTCCAATCATATGGGTAACTGTGCACACACTGCTCCTCTTTCACCAGAGCACCTGCAGCCTGAAGCATGGAGATCACTGAAACACACACACACACACACACACACACACACACACACTTAGTTTTGATGGCAAAATGACCATGGTATACTCTTTCTCCCCCCTCAACCTCACAGTCCTGATCCTAACAGATGTGTCTCTTTCATCTGTATTCCTCTTCTAATCAAAATCTGCTTTCTCCCTCTCTTTCACATCTTTTTCACTGTTAACCGCAGCCTCTATCATCACTCACTCTTACTCTCTCTCAGCCTCTGTCGTTTCTCTCAGCCTCTCTCTACCCCTCTCTTTCCCTCAGACTCCTCCATCTCTCTTTCCTTCTCTCTCACCTGTGGCAGTGCCCTCAGTCAGCACAGACTGATTGTGAAGCTCAGGGCCGGCCAGCTCTGTGAACCGTCCCTCCTCATCCACCATGCATTCCTAAAAGAAAATGAGGAAAGCAGAAGTGTCAGCTGAGTAGATGTGTGTGCATTACACTGAATCATATCAATCTGATATTACATAGGCACTGACACATTAATCCAGGTCACCCACCACTGAGAGTTTGAAGTGTGTTGCTACACTATAGTCATCCATGCCGTGGGCAGGAGCTGTGTGGACCAATCCTGTTCCTTTAGCCATGGTCACATGGTTAGCAGGCAGCAGTGGAACCGTTTTTCCTGGGATTGTTGGATGCTGGCATACTCCACCTTCAAGTTGTGACCCTATATGTTGAAGACAAGAGAAAGATTAAAATGCCACCTTTATTAGCAGAGTAACTTGGTAAAAACAAATGCCTATGGCAACAATTTACCTGCAAATGTCTCAACACTCTCCAGGTCACGACCCAATACTGCAGACAAGCTGGCAATGCGCTCTGCGGCCACCAGAAAAAGCTGTTCATTATCTGCACTCTTCACCACTGAATACCTGATAGAAAAGTGTGTCATTAAAGCAGCCAAAGCAATCAGTAAGGATCAAAACTGTATGATTAGAATATATACTGCATAGTTTTGGAACTGGTATGTAGTAAAATGCACAGTGCATTAACTAACTTACTGTTCTCTCAAAACTAGGGTAATTTCACAGCACTCTGTGATGTACAGTTGCCTCAGTATGTAAGAAAGTATGGAATAGAACTGTGTGTGTCTAAGAAACGCACTGGGCATTGGGCATATAGCAGACAGCCTGATTAGCTGGAATGGTCCATGGCTGAGTTGTCCACACAAGAACCGAAACACTCCCCCATCCTTCTGTTAATGACAGACATACAACCAGCGGTCAGACAACAAGTGGGGGTGGTGTGTGTGTGTGTGCGAGAGAGAGAGAACTGGAAGTACCTGAGACTGATGTTAGTTTGGGCGGTAGGGTGGCCATAGGGAAAGCAGCATAGACAGCCCTGCTCACATGCTCAGGGTTATACTCCAACTCAGCCTCAGCTAGAGCCGTCCTATAGAGAGACACAGTGAGGCTTAATAAAAATGAGAGGACAACTGAAGAGGAAAAAAAAACAGTTCTCAATCCAATTGCTCATTGTGATACCCAAATTCTCACTGTGATCGGCCTTCCATACATTTGAACTAATTACCTTGTTGAGGGAGACCAGAAGACAGGTTTGAAGTCCTGATAGATCAAACCCTTTAACACAAACAAAAGAAGTCAAGTGATGCATGCTCACAGGAGGCAATGTTTCTGACCTTTTAATTAGAAATTTCCATACATTACTATAACACTCCATATCAAAAAAATGATTCATGATTGAGGTATAATATAATGCTGCCATAACAAAGAGAAAGACATTATTAAATGTAAATAACTTTAGTAAAGCCTCTTAATCTAACATGAAGAATAATCATGATAGTGGAGACTGTGAGGACTGTGGGAGATGGGTATGTTATGAAGGCCATTATTCACACCTTGCCATGCATCTCCTGAAAGACCTGGAGCTGTGCTGCTTCGTATCGCCCGTCAAAAGTATAGTAGCAGTTATCCCAGTCGGCCATTATGCCCCAGCGCTGAAACGCTGCACGCTGACGAGCGATTGCACCCTCTGCAAACTCCCGTGCTGGTGTGCACAGAATAAGGAGGGTGGGGGAAGAGAGATACACAGACAATGTAAGAGTTCAGGTAAAAAGTTCCATATCTCAAATGAACCTCTTTCACACAGAACTAGCTATTATCAGTATGGATTTTTATTAGTATTCATTGAATTTCTTCTGATAACGTGAAGTATATTCAACCCATTTGTCTTTAGATCAGTTTAATACCTTTCTGTCTAATCTGGAGGGCTGTTAATCCACTGGTTCCTAATTCACCAAGTGCTTTCAGTTCAATGGGCAACCCATGACAGTCCCAGCCTGGTACATAGTGGACCTGCCTCCCCTTGAGCACCTCAAAACGGTTCCGAATATCCTTAAGAATCTGTTATGGTAAGACAACACCAACCGAAGGACATACCTCAAATGTGAACAATTTAGTATAATTATTGTGGAATATACTACTCAAACTACAAACCAATTAAAAAAAAAGTACAGCTGAAGTTGAGTTGACATCCACTGTGGATGAAAGATCAATTAAACCATTAGAGACACATCAACAAAACAAGTATGTCACTGTATAGTTACTGGTACCTGTAAAGGATGATCTTAGGTCACACTTTACCTTGTTGAGAGCATGTCCCACATGAGGGTCGCCGTTGGCGTAAGGGGGGCCGTCATGGAGACAGTACTCCTTTTTAGCCTTCCGTTCTCTCTGCCAGGAGTAAAGCTTGTCGAAGCCACATTCCTGAATAACAATAACAATAATGATAGCAACAACAACAATAATAATCATAATTAAATGAATAAATGTAAAAATATATAAAGTTCGTGTTCCTGTAATGAAATGATGCTATTTTACCAGAGCTTCACTGATTTCTGTCCTACGGAATTTTGACCTCCAAAAGCCACGGAACCTCACTCTAATTATCGTAAATATTTTTTAACGGTTCAGAAGACATCAACATAATTTGATCAGCTTCGTACGTATGATGAGAAGGAGTAAGGTGCCACAGTTTACTCTGCTCTACAACTGCCATGACTTTGATATGCATCTGTAGAGATTCATCATGCTTACCCTCTGTATCTGAAGCTCTCGGTCCAACAGTTTCTGCCCATTCAATTTCATAGGGAATTCAGTGCGCGGGAGCAGCACACTGTCCCGGTACTGCCCCGTTTTCGGAGTGCTGGACGGTTGCGCTACGTCCCCTGTGGAACTGGCATATTTACAGCGGCTAGGATTGAAGGAGAGTGCCGGGTGGAGTAGGGCGCCTCTCCGCGAACCCAGTCCCCATCTTGCTACAGTATGGCTTACAGCTGAAATGCGACAGAGTAGCATGGAGGAATGAACGGTGTGCTCTCTTCAGACTGTCGGGTGAAAAAAATGCTCGAAAACCACCTGCTGTTGTGCTACAGTTTCCACATTTGTCGTTATTAGTAACGACCTTTTCTACACGAATGTTTAGCAAGCTGTCTGTTTCTTCCGGAAGACTTGTAATAATGGACAACTACTGGACCCGAGTGAGGACATAATAGACGCGATAACTCAAAACGGTTTTTTCCAGTCTGATTTTTCAACATACTTTGCGCATTTCCATTTCTTAGCACATGGGGTCCCCATAAGACGGCTTGAAAGTATGCTTAGCAATACACATAATCATAGGCGCGTTGACTAAAGAAAATGCCACCATCGATTAGTCTCTAAAGATGTTGCATTCACCATGTTGCCACTGGAGTGTGAAAAAGCACAACATAAAAGAACAGTGTTCCATTTGCAGCTTTGCAGCTAGAGTAGATGTAGGATATTCTGTTTCAACAGGCAAGGTAACCGCTACAAGCTAAAGACAGAATGGGATGTTCTAAACTGAAAAAGAAAAAAGTCGCTACGCTTCTTAGCAGTTGCATCAGTCATCGATTAGGTACAATACTGTAGACATGATAACTAGGCAATACAACAATCATTTCTGTCCATGAAACACAACTATAGGTAATACAAACGTATATCTGTCCGGTCTTTCCTCCTAATTGACGGGCAGGTGGTTTTTAGTGCGCCCCTGATGGCGTCACACGTCAATCACGCGGGATATATAAACCATCGTTGCAGTTAGATTAGTTGACTTCACAAAGGCGATCTGGATTGTTGTAGTGCGAAGACGAACTTGCGTTGAGACCACCTGGTGACAAAATGGCCAAAATGATAACTACCTCCTTAGGAGTGCTTTTACTTGCCGTATATTTTACAATACAGGTAGGTCACATTTTAATCATTTGGAAAATGACATCAATCGGAGATAGCAACATGTTTTTCGGACAAATTTCATGGCGTTTTTTCCCCGGATACTGTCCTTTTTTCTTTTTTTTTTTTTTAACATCTTTTTGATGTTCTTTCATGACTACAATAACGTACTGTGAATTTTAGCTGGTGCAACACCTGTTGGAGATATAGTTCACCCTAGCCTGACTCTCATTTTAAAAATATATACTGCATTTTTAAAATATGCAATTTGTTCCTCAGTAATTCATTCTAATAAACGGAATTCGAGGGGGAAATTACATGAGGGCACAGGAAGCTGCTAATTATGTGAAATATTTTCTGCAGATTAAAAACGTGACTCGCAAACGTCTTAATAATTTAAGGTCGGACGGCTATTTGAAATGTTCATTATTTTGACTGAAATTGAATTGCTATTGAAGCAGTGTGTAATTGTGGAGTGCATGTTCTGTTTTGATGGACATGATTGGGAGACAGTGATTCCCCTGTCGTTCGATGCAGGCTTTTAGGTTGCCCATTTAGACAATATATTGCTTCTAAACCCGTGCTCAAACAATTTCCAAAATAAATATACCTGTCAGAATTTAGTGGTGGGAATACCTGTCACCTGCCATCGCAAAATTGGATCTATGTCAGACTGTCGCCATTGAAATGACGCTCTTTTGCACAGGTGAACTGTAATACAACTGAGACCCCGACTTTCACTTCAGCGATGCAAAGCAGCACGAAAAGTCCAGAGATGTTAAGCACCATGAACGGTACAACGAACGCCTCCGCCTCCACCTCCACCTCCACCCCACCAGCCGGCGCCGCCATAAACCTGCAGGGCAGCGGGCTCAGTCTGTTGATGCCAGTTGTCCTCCTAGGCATCCTGTTCCATGCCTCTTATTAAGGGCGGACGTGACGGCCGAACGGGACCAGGACAACCAGTGGCCAAGATGTAGACGCCAAAAAACTCGCAGCACATGCCGTGAGAAATCGTTGGACGGCACCTTAACGTAGGGAATCCTACCCTTTGACGAGTTAACGTCAGTGTGTGTTTGTTTTGTTGTGTTTTTTTTTTTTTTTTTTTTTTTTTTAACATGAATTATGTGACTCCGTGGAGAGTTTTCTCTCGCTTAAGGAGCTGCGACATTTCCTCCAATCTCCTTTCCAATTAGAAATGCATCGTTTATGTGCCGTTTGGATTTGCCTTGAAATCTGGGTTAAAAGGGAAATTCTTAAAACCCTGCTCTCCACGTTCATTCCAGGAGAACGCCACTGTCAGGTTTCTGCTTGCAGCCCTCTGAACTCTTAACTTCTTTGATGTATCGATTTGATAAGGGGCCCAGGACATCAACATAGTGATCGAGTTGGTTGAGGCAATCTCTGATACCATCTACACCTAATCCTTTTACAAAATCAACTTTTGCTTTTTCAGTGAGTGCTCCATTTGATTTTAGCCCGATCAACTCTTAAGTTGTTCCATGATGCCACTGATGTGCCAGATGTTGTTAAACAAACTTAATTGCTGTCATTAATATTCTTTTTAGATTGTTGTGTATTGTCTATATGGCGATGTAACCAGGCCTGATGAAACTAAATGTTCCACTTTGTGTACAATAAATAACAAAATTTAATATTAGTTGTGTTCTGCCAACATTTTCTTGAATTCAGTTGAATTCTGAATTCAACCTGCATTCAGCTTCTCAACACAATTGCTTTGAGAGAATCAAGTGTAAAGCAAAAAATGTTAGTCCCTCAAGTCTTGTACCAGCCTGAAAGATGAAACCCTTTTTATCAGTCTACTTTTCCTTGAATGCAGTTAACACAGGGTAGTATTACAGGAGGGAGAAACTGTCATGAGGCATAAATATATTTGACTTGTTTAAGCTTGTCAAACCTTAATGCTTGCCATCTTTTGGACCATAAAGGAATTGTTTAGTCAGTTTTGATTTGAAAAGATTTTGAATTGAACATTTCAAGCAATATATTTGGGTTTCTGTCAGTTCATGTACTGTCTCGCATAGCAAGAATTGGGGCAGTTCCTGGGAAAACAAGGTGTAGAGTATGGAGTTTTCACAGGTGCACGGGGGAGGGGGGGGGGGGGTAATTTCTGTAAATTTATGGCAGACCTTGTATCAGTCAGGCCCAGTCGGGAACTGAAAACAACCCTGTGAACCTTTTCACATTTATTCTCTGAATGGAACAGTTCTGCTGTGGGTACACTTTTCCTGCTAGTATTTCAGGATAAAAATGGTGAGTTTATTCAGCCTCTTAAAAGTATAAATAATCTTTCGTGTTTCATGTCTTTTTTCAGTTTCAGCAGGTTAATGCTTTACAATTCTCATTGCCAGAACATTTTGTTCAGAAACCATAACCCTCTAATCTCACAATGGCTTCCTAAATGGGCTCCAACTGGAGCTGCTTTTGCATGGTAATGGATGGGGTTTTCCCTGCATGTTTCGGTTTTTTCACAATTAGTTTTTCCATGACCTGACATTTTCAGCAAATTATGATTGAATTTTCATCAGAGTGATCAGTATTAACAGTGGAGTGACCACTCATGTGCCTCTAGAAGGGGATTGCTGCTGAATTCATAATCTTGATGGCAAGACTTATCAGATCAGAACTTATCAGTATTTCTCTGAATTTAACTGGAAAAAAAATACTTGACATAGGCACTGTTGTAATAATATACAAGAGTAAAATGTCTCAGCAGAAGAATTTTTAAATGGTTTGTCAATATTTTTAACACGAACAGTGAAGGTCAACTATCAATAACAATATATTTGTTGAAGTTTTGAAATAAATGAGTTCAGTTCAGCTGCAAGGATCTCACAATACTGTCACCGTGTCTGCCTCCTACTTTCAGTGTTGGACTTTAAAAGCTCAACAAACAAGACTGGGATTCAAAAAAGAAAGGAAAAAAACAGGAAACTAAAGGAATCTGAGCATCTGACCTTTCCAGCAATTTCCTTTGTGTAGTATATTTTTTTGACAGGTCATGGAAATGGGAGAGTTACCAAAAGTGGATTTCTTTCTGTTGATGCCTTTGTGGGCCCAGAAACAGTTGTTTAGGTGTTACAGATAACGCTGTCACAGCCTGTACCTCATCACCATAACTATAAAATATAATGATTATAGCGTGCAAATCAAGTGATTAGAAACACTTGGCAAATTTAGCCAAATGAATTAAACCCTAAAATGTAGATTTAATGAGCTCTAAAAGTTTTTGAACAGTGGTCCTTTTATTTTATTATTGTTTTGGTTCTGTGTTCTAGCCCGTATCAGATGATCCATGTAGGAGTGACGGCACATTTTGTACATGACCCTCCTCACTTTAGGGCATTACAATTACATTTTGAACTGACTCCACAGATATATCTAATAAGGCAAGCATGTCCTCGTCATTAGTTCCATTAATTCAGGGGTAGGTAGGTTGTCTGGTCTTGATTCTTGGCTTTATGTTTGCCTTTGGACACTGTTGTTGGGATTGGGCAATGTAAGGATCAAGTGTCCATGCTATTGAAGCTGGCCATCATGAGGCAAAAAATCTGAATTAATCAGAGATAGTGCAAAAACATCTAACGTATCAAAACCAACTGTTTGATACAATATTAATAAGAAAAAATGCACAAAGGCGAAGTAACAAATTTGATAGTGCCCCCAGAGCTCACTGTATATTCAGTAAATGTATTTATTTCCAGGCTCTATACACAAACTATTCCTTTCCCATTCATTAACAGTACTCGCAAAACCACTATCAAGTGTGAGTTAAGACAGTTAACGTAAAATTCAGTAAGTGCTGAATTCTTTTGTGAGGGATGTGCAAACATATTATCTTATCCCTGCTCTTACTCATTATTTCAAAGATATGGACCACCTTTCTGATTCATACAACTGAGACCTCCACCTGCAATTCCATAACACACACCCATTCCCCCACCCCCACTGTGGGAACCTCAGATAGCCACCGGTCACATGACAAAGGTCCCTTTTGTGTCCTAGTGATTTAGGAAACCCAGCAGAACAACTTTTCACTTCTCCCTCCATCATCCCTGTCTTTCTCCAGTTTTTTCTTTCCCTTTTAGGGTGTGTGTTGTCTTCCAGTCTGCACCTCTTTTCCCTCTTCTTTCTCACTGTGCCATTCAAGAAATTCTTCCTTCATCTTTGCCTTTCATGCTCCTTTGCTTTCATCCCTACACTCTCTCTCTTTCTCTCTCTCTCTCTCTCTCTCTCTCTCTCTCTCCCTCTTCTCTCTCTCTCTCTCTCTCTCTCTCTTTCTGTGACTAGTCTGCTAACTGTCTCTATTCAAGGCAAGTTCTCCAGAAATCCCTCTTCTCCTCTTACCCGTTACCCCTCCTCCAGGGGTTTCTATACTTTTCTGTGAATTCCAGGTAAAGACCTCTGTGTTGTTCTCTCACTCTGGAGATCTTAGAGGGTCTGTAAGCCAAAGAATGCTTTTGAGTGAAGAGGCAGGTTGTTTACACATCCACTTGTGCACAACCACTTAGATCTGATTTTAGTGTGTACCAAGCACCCAACCATCCCAAAACTTAAACAGAGTGAGTTGAGTTGAGTGAGCAGCATGTGAAAATGCATATGTGTGTGTGTTTGTTTACTTTTTGTGGGTGTTTTATGGGCACTTTGTGCTTAGTTCTTCAGAATGGCTTTTGGTGAGGTGAAATCAAAATGCTCTTTTAAACACCTATCGCCAAAAAACCAAAAACAAAACAAACAAAAACAACAACAACAATAACAACACATTAGTTTCATTTATTTACAGGTAGTAATTTGTTGATTTTGACAGAATAAATTTTGTGTTCCCAACATACTATTTATGTTAAATGACAGTGAAATCAGTTTCATTCTAATGCTATAATCAAAAAAACAACAGCAACAACAGCAACAAGAAGACAACAAATACATACATAGTTTTATTTAGAACAATGTGTCAAAACTCTACCTCATAGATAGTTTTGTGTAGATGGTCAGGTAGAGTATTCTTATCTTTAGTGGTGGCCAACAGCTTGTTTGGTGCTAGGAGCTTTGCTTTTTCCATTAACATCACCCCTATTAGGCACATGAAGTGGAAACAGGTAAGCCTTTTGATGTGTGTTGCTACGAGAGGTGTTAAGTGACCCACCAACACGTGTTCATATCTGTTAGTCCCCGTGAAGTCAAAAGATATTTAACATCTCAAATTTTGACCTGGGAAAGAGATCATAACAAACTACCATAACATTGGAGACTCCTAGAACAGAGCAGGTTAGCTAAGAATATAAGCTACATGTTACTTTAGGATATTCCAGTAGTTACACTGCATTAAATCGAACTTTGTTAAAATTTTAACACGGTCAATTTGATTAACCAGGGCAGTTTAATCATTTGTGATATGATGAATACATGTCCAGTATTTTATCATTGTTATCATTTTATATTTTATCAATGGATAAAATTTCATAGAATTATCAGGTACTACCTGTTATTCATTACCCACAGACTTGGATGTCAGTGTTCCTCTCTCAACAATTGCTATTGAAATTAAATTTGAACAGGAGACTGACATTTTATGCCCAGGCACTTTATCTGTCTGTGGTTTTTATCTGTGTGTTTATTCACGGACAGGAGCGCTGAAACTCACGTCTGTAAACTCAAAGGAAACTGATAGTTAGCCTGCCCTGCTAAAAGCATCCAGGAGAAACGGGAACAATGAGCTCCTTTTCTTCATCGATGCTCAATTAGGCATGGAGCACCGAAGCTTGCAATGGAATGCATACCTGAGAGTCTTTGATGTTCACTAGCTCTGGACTGTCACTCTACCTGAGAACCTGAAGTATAGGAGACATCTGATAAGAAACTACCTCTGTTGTTTTACCGTCATAGTTGTAGTGAGAGAAAGAGTACAGTTTTACCCCACCACCACACACTCAAGCATTGTGTTCATTTATTTTTTGTGTGTCTCTCCTTTTAATTTAACCTGACAAACCCGTAATTAACCATTGGAATAACACAGAGTTATGCTGGTAATAGGTTGGTGGTGGAATTGTAAATCCAGTGGCAAAATTCCTTGGTGTTCTGTTGTGTATGTTTATGACCTTTGTTCCAATTGTCATGATCACATGTAGAGGCAATCTTCACAGCACTAATGTTGCACACCTTAGCCTGTTCCTCACCTCAGATGCCTCACCAGGGCCTTGACAGGCTGGATCAGGTAGCGTATTAGATTATTTAGATGTATTTAAGTAAGACTGGGTAAAAAGCATAGGTGTGCTGTGGTTCGAAGAGAAGCAGTGCTTACATCTGATAAAAGCTGACCTTCAAAAAAGGAACACGAAGTGGCCACACTGGGGAAAGTAATTCTTTATAACTAAATAAAGGAACTAGAAAGCCCTCTTCCTTTTCACGTTTCACAGTTAAGCCCAAAATGTGTTAATTTCCTCTCATATTTCTGTTTTTTTTGTGTGTGTTTCATGTCATTTCTGACAACAAAATATCATAACATATTTCGATGTATTTAAGAAAGAAAATACATCAGGATCAAATGCTCTGGTTGTTTTCTTACACACCCACATTCTGGGCTCTCTCGCTTTTCTGTAGTGCTCGTGCATTTACTCAAATTTCAGGAAAACGGTGAGGGGCAGTTGCTATGGACATGCAGCCTTAGTTACGGAGACCAGATAGCCTGCTGAGCTGTGGTCATGCTAGGCTATTATCTGCTGAGCTAAATGCTTCTGCTCTTCTCCCTCATGCTCCATTATCAGACCATTAAGGTCAGGAATGCAAACAACCAAGAAATAACCAGGATCCATCCAGCCATCCCTATCAAACGTTTTCTTTGAATTCAATTTCAGATTTAATCATATCTGCTTTCATGACTGAATGATCACATGTAGGCATATAAAATTCAAACAAAATGTCTATTGAGGAGTTAATCAGATGCTCAGAAGAAAACAGGTTTTTTGTTAGCACTCATTGCTTATTAAAGATTTCCTGCTGTTCCACTTCAGACCTGGAGATCTGTTGATCTCCGTAGCCCCTTAAGTCACCATGGAGACCCGACAAGGACAGCTGCTTGTTTGTTCAGAAATCATTCTAAGGCTTTCCAAGGATTTGTGAGGTGTACTGGACGCCACCATCTGTTTGAAAAAGGACATGGAGATGAGACTGTACTGTAATTTCTTGCGCCCTCATAGTCTCTATAACCTCACAAGATTCACTGAGACGATAATATTCATATATTTGCACATTTAGGTATTTCAGACAGCTACTTTGAATTCCAAGTGGTACTCTAGGGACATTAATCTCAGAGGATTCAAGTGAAATCTTCAAGAAAACAATTTTCTTTGTAGACACCATAATTGGATGAATGCGGATCAAATTGCCGTCATATTTGTTTAAATAGTTGTTATCGCGGGCTCCTGAAACCTTTGAGTCATTTGAGACAGCAAATCAGGACCGTTGTACTTGTTCTTGGCTGTTGTATATTAACTAGCTTCAGGAAATGTCTGCCTGTTCAAACAGAAGGTGGAAAGCCACATTTTTGTCACCCCATTTCAGCATGCCTTGTTCTTGTGTTACTCTTTATGGAATGTGCCACACATGGTTAAAAGATTCCATCAATGTAATTTCATTAATTTAAATAATTTGAATGTACTGTTGTTGATTCACTGATTATGAGCCCATGAAAATGGGAAGATCATAACCCAATTATCTATTTTTCTCACAGAGAAACTTACTCCATTTGCAGAATAATTGAAGTTTGAAATAATCTATGTTTATTTGCATAGCATGGTGTTGCACGACTCTAGGATTAACAAACTGTGTGACGCTTCAGAAAAATAGATATTAACAACCAGGGAAATATCTATGTTCTGCTACTTTGACTACTATGAACCAGTTTGTTCTCTCTAACACATTTGCACATGTACAAAAGCACTTCCTACTCATTTATCATTGAACTTAGACTGAGATTTAACTTGAGTCCAAATGCTAAATATTTCAGACATCTGGACAAAGCTATACAGTGTAAAATCAAATGAATAGCTTTAAAACATTAATGCCTTGATTAAGTCAAACTTAACAGTTCAGTCAGTAACATTTACCTGAGTCTGTCAAGGAGAAAAGTTAATGTAATTCTTTCAAATGAAGTTAACAAAATAGACTTTATAGTGGACACATACACTGTCTTTATGTCATCATCTTAGACTACAAAGGTTTCACCAGATGCCTGCTATAATGTTTTCAGTACTCTCTCAGCAGGGCAGCTTCTCATACAGTACTTCTCTGAGACATAACTCAGATTGAAAGAGGAATAGCCCATTTGACCTATCTCCCTAACTTGTGGTCGCTTTCACTCCTGGTGGTTTCTCTTTTGTAGAGCCCAGTAAAGAAAAACAAATAGGGAAAGCTAAACCTTGATCCACTTATGAGATAAACAAGTATACAGTCGTAGAGAATGAGTCATAAATTGAATGAGTATGTTCGTGTTTGTGTGTGTATATGTCTGTGGGCAGGAACTAGAGGTCTGAGAAGATCATAATCAGTTCATATCTCCTGCCGGCCTTTATCATTTCCATGTGACATTTGACAGTCAGCTACAGATCCACAGTGCTCTCGGCTTCCTCTGGGAACGTGGATGGTGTAATGTAGCATGTTAACAGAAAGATATGATATCTGGACTTAACTGCTACCCTATTAGCTACCACTTAGACTTCAGGATCAGGTAGTGAAGCTGTTGCCTAATGGACTGTAATAAATGCTATGCTTCTTGAAACAGACCTATTCTTCATAAGTTTCATGCAATTCAAGCTATATATGGGGATTGTGATGTAAAGTAGAGACCACTGGCATGCAGACTGAGAAAAATGTTTCATCTGTTTGTGGCCGGTGTTAATAATGCAATAAGTGATGATTGAGCTATATCTCTTTGTGATTTTCTCTTGACAACAGAAGACAGAAATCAACTGAATGAACAGTGAAACTGGAAGGCACGTTAGGAAGGGATAACTTGGCCAGCAAATCAACAGATTTAAGTGTCTTGAATATATTTAGAACAGTCTAACACAAAACACAACTAGTCTTTTCTCCTAATGGATTTAGATAATGTTGACTATTGACAGCTGCTTTACTAAAGTTATTAAGCTAACACAGAAATCTTAGAAATTTGTGAATCTTTAATATGAGTAATACTTTGGGAATATATATTTGTTGAGAAAAACACACAACTACACTTCTGCTCATGCATCTACATTAATTACCTCACTGCTGGATGAGAGAGCCATCCTTCATGTCCCCTTGACAACACGCATCACCTTGACAACAAACAGCAGTGTCGTTAATCCCTCTTTTAAATCATGGTCACCTGGTTTAGACGTGTGCTACATGCTACTGCCTTCCATTCACCTGAACTCCTGCTTGGATAAATATGAGCAATCTGGTGTAAAAAGTCTACCATGTCATTTGTATTGCAAAAATATGTGTTGCAACTGTTTTTTTTTTAAATTGCCTGGGAGCGAATGCAAAACATAGCACATTTATCTTCTCATCTTATCTTCAAATCAATCTGACCACCTGACATTAATATGCTAATGATTACATTCTCCCTTGCAGTGAGGAATGCAAGAGAGCATGTAAGGAACAATGTGAGTATTGTGATCTATATAAACAGTCCCATCACACTATAATGCAGAAGTGTAATTTGACAGAGAAGGATCTAATTGTCAAATGCGGCAGGGGGCAGGTCATGTGATCATGAATAGCAGTGGGTGTCTGTCATTCAGGCCCTTATCAAGATCATGATCTAAACATGTCACATGTTCCTGTGACAACCACACTGCCTTTGGCATCTCGTGCTGTGCTCCTACCCCACCGTCCCTGTGAAAGGGCTCCTGTCCAACTGTGAACTGACATAACCATCGCTACTGGTGACATCAAACAGACCTCTGGGTTACTGAAGGGCTCTGTTTGTTTCACACAATTTTCCTCATTTCAGGGATCTATGTCCAATTTGATAAATAAAGTTTTTAGGATCTGAAATGATAATCTGAAATTTGTATAGAGAGTTCTTTAAATTTACTGACATTCTTTTGGGTCATTACAAATAGCATCTATATGTGTGAGTGCTGTCACATTTCTGCAGCAGGACAAGCCTCAAAGACTCTAAATACAATGAAAGTGCTTGAAAACCTCAAATTCAACTAAGCAGCTAAAATACCTCCTTCCAAAAAAACATGTTAGTCTTTTGGTTATAAACATTCAATATCTTAGCCTATCCTGGTGTGGTCAAGATCATATTCTCAAGCCTGTCACTGCAAAACACACGTCCAAAAGAGAGAGATATTAAACATTCCATGTACCAGAATCTCCACATGTAATATTGCAAATAAACCAGTTATCCTTGTTTTTTACAAGGATATATTATTTGCTATGTATCCAGATGGGGAGGTCAATTAAATGCTGTCAATGCAAACTATTGGAGATACTGGATATGTCTGTCTGGTTTCTCACAGATCTCAGTCATTTGGTTGTTTAAGGTCTGAATTGGAGGAGGTGTGTGCTGGCTGTCTGGGAATCTCATCAGTGTGGGGAGGCTGAGCTCTCAGGTCTGTGCCAAGGAGTCATCGTTGGGCTGTGATTTCATTAGCGGGTCTGCTCCTCTGGTGTCGGCCCTCAGGAGCTAGGGTGACATTTGCGTAATGAAGATGGCAATCTCAACAATGAACAAACTTGGTCAGCCAGATGAGACAAAAGTTGAACACAGGGCATAAAATAACACTTAAATCATTGTGAAAAAAAGGTCAGCAATTATACAGTATTTAAGAGAAGGAGTGTGTGTGTTTGTGTGTGTGTGTGAGTGTGCATGTATGTATATTTGTGAGGGATTTTTTTTTGTTTTTGTAAATTTCTCGTCTAATTCCATTTTGGGTGAGTCAGACAGAGAAAGACAGATAAAAGGAGAAAAGGAGGGACATTGAGAGAGACAGACAAAGCTATATCACTTTCAGAAAACATCAGTGCACTGATTTGTAGGGCAAAACATTACTTTCATATACCCTGGTGAGCGAATAACGCTGGTCCTGAGTCATTCAAGTGAAGACCTGAATAATTTGCCTAAGAAGCACAATACACTAATCCCCTGATACATATAAATATAGCCTGATGTTTCCTGGACGTGTCTCTCCAGGATACATTTTATAGATTTTGATCAGTTTCCAGCCAGTTTACATTTCAGTAGACTGCTGACTGAACATTTAAATACAGAGACAGTCAAATGATATGCTAAGCAGTGCACGCATCTACAGACCGCTGAGCAACCACGAAAACATCGCTAGCATGAGGTTATAATTTCTTCCTTAACACGAAATTTAGAAACAAGAGAGTGAGAGGAGTAAAAACAATTTAAAGGGCTGGTAAGATAAAAACAGTGTGAATATGCCTGTCACGCAAGGTTTTGTTGCATCTTCCAGACTAAACCAAGGGGTGGAACAAAAGAATATTGCTCACAGACTTTTCATTAAACTTTATAAATGTTGTTAGGTTATCATAAATGCTACCTATTTAACACTCCTTTTGGATAAAAGCTGGATCCCCACATGTCACTCTCATCACAAAGTATCTAATTGCTTCTTAAATCAACACGTTTTCCAAAAACCATATCCACTTATTGTCCATGACATCTCTAACTTACTACACAGCCTTTTCAGCTGACACATGAAATTCCTGTCCACTTAGTAATCATGATTTTTGTGAGATGTTTATGACAATAGTTACCCAATTACACATTGTTTAGATCTGTAGTTAGATTGAGTCTGATTTACATTGCTTTTATAAGGCTCCCAAGACCCAGTTGTTTTTGAAAACATCAAAAAAAGAGTACTGTTCTTAATCATCATGCCCTAGATGTTAGATGGCCCAAAGATGCATTTCTTCTTCACAAACGAGAAATATAAATGAGCACTAATCTACTGAGGCCCCCTTAATTATACTCTGAGGTAAGGGCATGTTTTGGGTTGAAAACAGACACTGAAAATGTTAAGTCTTTTATTTTAGATTTATTGGAGCGATGTTAACCCCTAAATTCATTTACTTTCCCTTCCATCTCCTTGTGAAAAAGGAACACGTGGTGCCCAGGTGCTCTGGGTGCACTGTTGTCTTGTCAGAAGCAGCTGCAGAGGCTTCAAAATTCAGGACAGAATATGGATCCACCCGCCTGAAATGCAACTCCAACATAAGAGCTGCATTTTAGTAGAGACTACACACAGTGTGACCCTTTCATTCATAGCCCTGTTGTTTGCTTCCTTTGATGACCCAGTACATCAACCTCACTTGCATCTCTGAGGAAACGAGCTGGAGGGAAGTTCAGTCTCTGTTCCATCCAATGGGCCACAGTCAGCAAGTTCCAGTCTTGAAAGGTCTTACCGATCAACTGGAGACCAATTGGCAGACCCCTACGGGACAATGCTGTTGGCATGGAAACAGCTGGGAGACCTGAGGTTGAGAGAGGTCAGGTTTACTTTTCCATGTTGGGATTGAGGCCTAACGTTTAACGCCTTTGTCAAAAAGTACAATGAAGGTTAGGGGGGTGTAACTGGAGAACATTCCCTTTGGTCATTACTGGTTATCTATTGGCAGGATAACATTTACTTAAGTAATTAACAATCAGTTTGAGTGAGAGAGACTTCATTTTTGTTTTGTGTACTTTTAAATCTGCATACCTGCCATGTTGACAGACTGGGTGAAGATGTCTTCTTGAGCACTGCGCGTACGATTGTCTTCCTGGATGAAATCGCAGTAACGTGCAGCATCTCCAAGCGTTGTGGGTGTGAGCAACAGGTCGACACCCGAGCGGAAAACCTGAGCAAAGTCCTGTGAGATGAGTCGCCTGACCTGCTGTGCCTTGACAAAGTAGCGCTGGTAGTTCCTGTTCAGAGAGGAGAAATATCATTGTCAGGCCTCTGACAAGTGCCTTTAGTTCAACTGACTGAGAAGTACTGGAATATTTCTTACGCAAATATTATTTCCGTGTTGTTTTACTATGCTGCCACAGCTAGAAACATTCTGAAATCCTTTGAGTATCTAGAAAAAGATGCCTTAGAGCCTTACTTTGTGTGTTAAACTTGTAACAACCCTTTCAAATTTTAGCAGTCAATTCTGAATTCAGATTGAACCTGAAGTTTAATTAGGAGAACTAGCAACAGTAAGCGATGACTGCAGTAAACAATGTTTTCAGAGGATTTCTTATACACATGGCTCTTCCTACATGGACTGTGCACAATCTTTTTGATTTCTGAGGCTGGCTAATGTGATCAGTTGTTCATGGAAACGAACAGTAAAATAAACGGCAATGTTTATACATGAATTGTCTCCTATCTCCTCGAGCTTTTGGACATGGACACTCAGAATACAAGGGAATTTGTGTAGAGAACTATTACTGTTTCGCATGTCAATTCACTCTGTAATATCTTGGTTGAGTGGATTTCTCACTCTTTGATGTTAAGTCTTTATCAAAATGTCCACATTTTGAGAAGGCAAAAGGTTACCCACTGTTTCAAGAGGAAGTAGTTCCCAGAAAGAATTCTCCTTCGTACAACATCGTTGAAGCCCTCATGTCGTGTCGTGGCATACATGGCCTCAGTGGAACTGTCCACCCCGCTGCGGTGACCTCATGAGACACAGCGGGAGACATATAAACCAAGGTTTTAAAATGGAATTCAATTCACATGCATTTAACCATTTCTGTTTCTTGGGAACAGATATCATTTTCACTGACTAAACATTGTTCTCATTAGCATTAAAGCCAAACACACTCCAGTCAGTTAAATTTAAACTTGCCTAGTGATTCATCCTGTGTGTTAACCTGTGTATTTGTGCTGAAGTAAATTTACTGTAAAAGGGAGAACTCAGTGTTAATGCATTTTACTTTATATGTAGCCAAAATATACTAATTTACTCTAATCACAAGGGAGAGACAATACAGAGTGACTTGGATTAATCAGATTTTAACAAACATACAATGTGGTCAAGGAGTTTTAATGTGTGTGTGCTTTTTATTTGTGTTACCATATTCTAAGCCATCAAAGCGTGCCATGTTTGAGGCCACCTCACAGCAGCACAGGACGTGGTAACAGACGATAGAGTGCTGGGTGTGGGGGAGGGAGACTTCCTGCACCTGTGCCCCCGCCTTTTCAAACAGGTCTGCCACGCGACCCCACTGAGACAGAGTCTCCTGAGAAAGCCCCGGTGCATGATACTCCTGATATTAAACATTAGTTTCAAAACATTGAACAAATATTGGAAAATAAGATGGAGGAAAGCACTCATAATCTGCAGTAAATCCCTGCATCTACAGTCTAATGTAAAAGTAACACTGACCACACTACAAAAGCACACATATTTTAAAAATATGTTGGTCTAAATTAGCAAAACAAAAACAACGGAATGGGGCACAGAAAAAATGCAGTCTTACTTTTGGTATGCCCACGCGAATCTTTCTTAGGTCAATGTCCTCAGGAAGGTTGGGCACTGGGTTTGATGTGGGGACTGTGGTTGAATCTCTCTCATCACAACCTTGCAATATCCCTGAAGTGACCAAGCAATGTGAGTGAAACTAACAAGCAAATCACAGTTACATTTTGGTTTCAATTACAAAGGTGACCTGTGATCTGTTGGAAATCTAAAAGAAGGAAGATATGATGTCCACAGTTAGTAATTTTCCATGTGTACAACCACACAGACCACAGGTTTTGCACATGTAAATACAAATTTCATCATACCCAGGACTGTGGCTGCATCATAGACACTTCTCGTGAAGATTCCAGGCACGTCCATGGAATTCACCAGAGGGATGAGGCCATGTCGTGACAGCAGGCCATAGCTGGGCTTCAGAGCCACCACACCACACAGAGAGCCAGGGTTACGTGTTGAACCACCTGTGTCAGATCCTAGAGCACTATGAAACAATAGAAAAGTTTTGTACATACAGATGTGCAGACACAGACACACACACACACATACACACACACACATTATATCTATGCAGTTATGCTGTTAAAACACTTGTACTATCTACTACTCGTAGTACTCACAAGAAACTACTCTGAGAAGCCACAGCAGCAGCACTCCCTCCAGAACTTCCACCTGTGATAACCCAGTCAGATTCTGGATCCTGGTCACTCTGCTCCCTGTACTGGCTGGAGTAGCTCCAAGGGTTGCGTACTGGTCCAAACACACCATCTGTACTGCCCGAGCTGAGAGACAGTGTAACAGTCAGATGAAAATGGTGAATACTCACTGACGCAAACACATATACACATACGTTTTATCACACACAGACAACACAGACCAAACTGGATTCATGAAAACATTTGTTGAAGAACTGGCCTTACCCCATTGCAAACTCGTCTAAATTTGTCTTCCCTAAAAGCACAGCACCTTGATCCAAGAGTTTCTGTACTACTGTGGCATTGAATGGGGGAATATAGCCTACGAAGTGAAGCAAAATAAACAGCATATGAATAAAAGAAGATGAGATGATAAATAACTCAGGCTCCTTATGTCAGATGTCCTTCAAGGAAACAAATGTTCTATCATTTTGAACAGTCTAAACATATTCCAAAATTAGTGTTAACCTTTTAGCATCTGTGAAGCACATGTGGTCTCGATATTTTCTGTGCAGAAGTTATCTTTGACAGAAAAGGGAATACCGTCCAGTGGACCACGGGGTTTACCTGTGAGGAATATACAGAAAACAGTCAAATGAAATATTATAATGTTATAACAGCACATACTGGAGCATTTTATATTCCTATGCTACATCAGCCATCTGATTAGACCATGGACACAAACTCTTTCAGACACACAAACACGCACATAAACACACAGACACACACACTTGCTTTTCTCAGAATACACCCATTTATTTCAAGTAGATTTACGATACTGAATATATTCAGCCATATTAAATATGGAGTGCTTAATACACACACCTCTTCGGAGCCTGCTCTCTGCTGCTTGGGCCTGTTTCATGGCAAGTTCCTCTGTGACAGTAATGTATGCATTGAGATAAACTGTTTTCTTGATGTGATTGAGGCATTTTTGGCAGAGCTCTGTGGCTGATATCCTCCCCTCTCTCAGAGCAAGAGAAACCTACAGGGTCACAAACAACTGTCAGAGGACAGGAGTTTTTACTCTTATTACACAACACGAGAAAAAGTGTTGGAACAAGCTGCAGTTCAGCTCTAATATCCAGGTTATTTTTATTTCAACACATAACAAATTCGAATTTCAGTGCATGAAAGATTCAAATAAAACATAATCATTTTGTTCCTTAAAGATCTGTATAATTGTGAAAGATAAATCCATCCTTAGCGGATTGTAAATTTTGATGAAGTGTAATCTACCCAGTTTGGATGATTTTGCTTTCTGTCTATAGCACCACAACTTCCTTGCTCATAGCCTTTTATTCATTAAAACTGCAAGGTTGGGTATTTCATTTCTGAATTGGTCAAACTTTTTGTTTACATTTCAGACTACCCTTGATAACCCAAGGCAGAATCCTTGATGGTATTCAAGATGTGATCACTGTCATTACTAATTACTAGGAAATCATGGTTTTGACACTGCGTTTTGACGTGTTATCATTCATGGCTCTGAGGCGGAAGAAAAAATATATGCATATCATCTGTCTGGACCTTACATAGCATTCATTGTTATTGAACAGTAACGAGGGAGATAGCTTAGCTAAGTAATGTGTAGCCAAGAGGATAACAATGGATAACAATAACAACATATAGTATTAGATGCACAGAGACTTACTTCTTTTATCGACAAGTTCAGCATGACTCGTATGTTTGGTGCTTGTTAAAAGATCCTGCAATCAGAAAGGACCATCACCCAAGTGTACATACACTAAGCGCTGAGCAGTTAACGGCATGTTGTTGCTTAACATACTGAATGCGTCTCAGTATTCAACTATCTGATTGGTCAACTGACGACCATATCATGTTCTCATTGGTTGAAATAGCGAGGTCAAAGAGTACAAACACCGGCTGTCAACTTGACTTTGCAGAGGACGGGAACAGTCGTCAGGGAGAAACTAATCGAACCAAACACCTTTCGGAAATGAAATTAGCGACTTACTGAGGTTGTCGTAGAGAGACAGCCCAGTTTTACTGCATTGATGACGGTACTGCTTTCCATACAATAAAGCCATGCAAACAGCTTGTCAAATTAGGTATTTTTGCTAGCTAGCACATGTCCAACGTGCTCCAAAACATGCACATATAAATAGTATGTGCCCATCCTTTAGGTAGCTCTGATAACATATATCTTTCACGACTATTAAGCAGTAAGATTAAAAAATGCGCTTACCTATAACATTAATGAGTAATAGGTGGCCCTGGCTCTCTAAAACTGGGACCTTTTGTAAGAACAGTGTAGTTCTTGGAGTGTCAGGTCATGGAAGTATTTTCAAGAAATTCAGCACCTCTTCAAGTCGCAGTACCGTAATGTCCGCTTGGGTCATTGATAAATATGGTAAAAACGACGTTTTGAGGTTCACTAAGAATGCAGCGTTTCCAATTATACATTATCCTAACGAAGTCATCATTAAAGTTCATGCTGCTGGTCTCAACCCTATTGACATAAGCATGAGGGGTAAGTTGCATTTAATACTTTCTGTTACTTTTGTACAGACAGAAACTATGTAATTCAAGGTTTAAAGTTGCACGAGAGATGCATTTTTTTTCCCCTAGAATAGCAGGTATCCGAACATTCATGTCTGTTCTCTGTTTTTGAAAAAATCACTCATAAACATTAAAAATCAGAAATGAGTGTTTTGTGAATAAATAATCCATTATGTATAGAGATTATTAGCATTATTGGTGTACATCTGTAAGTGCGGCTGATGAATCTGGGATTGAACTGTTTCTTGTGGCCCTTTCTGTGGTCTTTTTGAACCTTTGTTGGCTAACCTGACTGATATCTCTCTCAGGTGGCTATGGTGCGGCTACGCTGGCCATGAGGCGTGACCCATTGAACATTACCCAATCTGGCAATGAATTCCCCCTGATCCTCGGCCGAGACATGTCAGGGGTCATCATGGAGTGTGGGCTGGATGTGGCCTACTTCAAACCTGGGGATGAGGTACAGAGAGTGCCTCTTAAACCAAGTCTGATGTTTTCCCCCCAGATTCTATTGTATTATATCTGCGTGTCTGTGTTTAATATCTGTTAGAACATTTCCTTGCAGGTTTATATTGACCGCATGTTACACTTTGGCATAATAGTACAGAAGTGGTTGCTCTCCATTTTTGGTTGTGCATAGGTTTCATTCAGGGTCATGACCTTTGGAGTCTGTGTGTACAATCTTTACTTTTTGTCGTACTTTTTTATTGCATGTTTTTCATGTAGTGATTGAGTTAAATTGTGGTGAGCAGGGTTTTCTCTGGAATGATGACACTGCTTTCGCTCTTTTGGCATCATGCCTTTCATTTTGCTTATTTTACTAACAGCGCTAACCAGGAAGTAACAACAACAACCTGACACAGCAGGAGGGAAGTACACCATTCACAAAGGCAGTAACACACAGGGTGCACAGATCATGTAAAACTATTACTAGAATTAATAACACAACACAAAGACTAAAAAATGTGCAATATACATACAGTTCCACTAGACACAATGGGAAAACATAAACCGAACACCAATGAACTGGGGCTAAGCAACTGGGGTAGCGCTGTCACCTCACAGCAAGAAGCTCCCGTATTCGATTCATGGCCGAGTGGCCAGGGTCCTTTCTGTGTGGAGTTTGCATGTTCTCCCCGTGTCTGCCCTGCAATGGACTGGCGACCTGTCCAGGGTGTTTCCCCGCCTTTCGCCCAATGAATGCTGGGATAGGCTCTGGCACCCCCCGCGACCCTAATTAGGACAAGCGGCTTAGATAATGAGTGAGAGAGTGAGTGAGTGAGTTCAAATGCCAGTCTGAATTCTCAAAAAAACATTTCATAACAACTAAATATTCAGCAATGTGGGAATTTTCAGTGAATAACTGGAAATGTCACGGTGTGGTGGACTCCAGAATAATTATGGCTGAGGTACAGCTGGCAGGAAGAGATTTGTGTGGAAAGCAGTTATTATTATGCTACGGCTAAATGCCAGATTGGATGATATATGTGCCCAGCTTTGACTTTAGCCATTGATGAATTCATTCTAAGCCTTTTCCGCCTTTACACACCCATGTTATTGGATCAGTGTCTGTTTTCTCTCACCTTTGTGATGGCATTGTTTACTTAATCCAGGCTGAACTGAATGAGGAACATGGTATTGTCATGAGTTTTTCGCCTGCTTCCATGGTAATCAGGCAGTGTATTGTAAATGTATCAATAAAAAGAGCCTCGTTATTTTTCACAACTTCTGACTCTACAATTAAAACCTTCCTTATTTTTTAGGCTTTCATCAGGCGACATACCTCAGTAGTTAAAACAAAATGGCTCTAGTTATGTAAATAGAAGTTTGTTTTCTGTATGTGGAGAAATGGACATGAGCTAGGCCAAAATGTTTCTTGATATATATTTTTCAAAATCAGAGAATATTTAGGTAGTAGTTGTACAGTTAAAAGGGAGGAGAGGACTGTGATGTCATAGAGGATAGTGTGGATTCTGATGTGGGTGTCATTGCTTAACCTCCTTTGAATGAACACTTCCAGTTGTGTTTACTCCTTTGAGTATCTCATAATGTCTTTTTCCTCATCATATCCCTAGTATGCACAGTTGTTGCAAACCCCTGTATATTATATATTGTTTTACTTTAATGATGTATCATTCTTCATGAATATTGATACCAGTTTTTGTTCTTTATGCCAGGTGTGGGCTGCCATTCCTCCGTGGAAGCAGGGCAGCCTTGCAGAGTTTGTGGTGGTGAGCGGCAATGAGGTAAAGTATATCTTCCAAACCAAGAGGAAGGAACAACAGCAAATATTCATTGGAAAAAGCAAAACATCTATCTATCTATCTATCTATCTATCTATCTATCTATCTATCTATCTATCTATCTATCTATCTATCTATCTATCTATCTATCTGTCTGTCTGTCTGTGTCTGACTCTGTCTGTGTCTGACTCTGTCTGTGTCTGTCTCAAGTCATTTCTGATACACGTTGCTGAGTGTTGCTTGTTTCACATCTTCAGCTGTACTGTAACGCAAATGAAATGTTGGTTCTGAAAATGTGAACTAAAACACATGGAAACTGTCATATGATATTGTAATACTGTAACAATTCTCAAGTGAGTATGAGGAGCTTTTTAGCAACAATGACCCCCACACTGAGGTGGAATTTCTAATAATGAACTTACCAGATGTGTAGTTTTATGTACTGAAGTACCAAGTTAAAGCTAAAGATAAAGTCTCCAGTGTGAATGTGCAAAGGTTTTTGCGCTGTGTAATAAGGAGAAAGTGAACATGAAGCTTTGTGTCGGTATTAATGCATTGTTACACAAAACGTGAATGTTCTGGGTGTATCTTTTGATGTATTGAGTCAGTTCATGATGGGATGTTTTTTTGCTTTTGGGTTTTAGGTGTCACATAAGCCCAAATCGCTGAGTCATACAGAGGCTGCAGCTGTTCCTTATGTAGCAGCCACCGCCTGGTCTGCCCTTGTCAACACTGGTGGGCTGAGTAAGGACAACTGTACCAAGAAACGGCAAGCCTGGATACCTTTTTTTCTTCCACTGTTTCCATTCATTGGTCTTGCATGCACTTAAGTAACTCCTCCGCAACCCAACGGACATACATAGAAACATAAAAATATAGAAATAACCCTTTTTCATTTGACAATGGCATAGCATAAAAAAAATACAAACACACACAGGACTTTCAGTGTTGTTCTCTGCAGTGTTGTATCATGTTGTTCCCTCTGTTCCTTCCCAGAGCCTAGCCAAAAATATTCTTCTACTTTATAATGCCTCAAAGAGCCCAACCAGTAGTCTTTTCTATTTCATAATGCCTCAAAGAACCCAGCCAATAATGTTCTTCCATTTCCTAATGACTTAGAAAACCAGCACTAAACAGGCACATCTTAATGAGCACTTGGATCGATGAGAAACTTTAGGCCCTGTCTGATATTAGTTTGTTGATATTGGTGGAACAGTAACTAGTGCCACCACAGTACTGGCTCATTCATCGATCTTCATAAGAATCCTGCTACAAACTGAGCTGAGTTTAGGGAGGAGCAATGTTTTATCAGAGGTCTGCTAAGATGGTTTCTTCATCTCTTACAGAATACTTATTATTGGGGCATCAGGAGGAGTTGGAACCTTTGCCATACAGGTAAGCAAAATGGTAATGATGATTGATGTTAATGGAGCTTACTGATATAAGGTATGACTGATGCTTCCTCAGCACTACATCACTATCTATAAATTCACATGAATACCTTGTGTGTTTGTGTGTGTGTATTGAGAGAATTTTTTGTCTTTTAAGTTTCATCTGAACACTTTCTCTGCAGCTGGTGAAGTCATGGGGGGCCCATGTTACTGTGACGTGTTCCCAGAATGCTGAACAGCTGGTGAGAGGTCTAGGTGCTGATGAAGTGGTAGACTACACTGCTGGTCCAGTAGAAAAACAACTCCAGACATTACAGAAGTCAGTGTAACATCAAATACACATAGACACTCTCATTTACTCACGAGCATACAACATACCCTCCCTCTCTCTCGCTCTCTCTCATGTTGTTACTCACTCTCTCTCTCTCCCTCTCTCTCTCTCCCTCTCTCTCACTCTCTCTCTCTCTTTCTCAGGTTTGATTTGATTTTAGATAATATAGGAGGAGACACTGAGAATTGGGCTCTAAGTTTTCTCAAACCCTGGTGTGGTGCCAAATACGTTACCCTGGTAACACCTTTCCTGCGGAACACAGATACACTGGGAATCGCTGATGGAATGCTGCAGACTGGTGTCACTGTGGCAACCAAGGCACTGAAGGTAGTCATGAGTCCTGTCCTAGCAACAGCTTCCACACGTAATGTATAGAACATTACAAACTGCTGCATGATCCTCCTCATCTCTCTGTATATTCCTCAATATGCACTACTGACGGGGTGGACTCACATGTTCACTTTACCCCCATACACAGAACAGCAGGAAGAGAGAACACTTGTGGTAAACCCCTGTTTTGTTTTTTTTTCCTTTTTCCTCTTCAAACTGAGCTTCAGAGGGAAAATTTGAAGCGATCAACAATCCCTGCCCCACCTACATGTTTACCTCAGATCCCACAAAATGTTCTTATAGATGGCACAGGAGATGAGACAGGAGAAGCACAGGAGCTCTCTAGGAGCAAGGTTATATGCCTTAGTAAATTAATATTTGGTCAGGAAACGAAAATCATTTTTTTAAACATTGATTTTAAATATTATATGAATATTATCTTGAAATTGTGATTTACTTTTTTTTTTGCAGAAAGCCAGAGACAAACAAGCATTTCATGCATTTTGTGGCTCGGCCTTTGAAATGATCCTAACTTTAACCATGCTTGACAGAAAAGCTAGGTTTGTCCCCATTGCCTCTAGAATTATGAATATCCAATCTCACATGAAATTCTTCATTCCAGTGTAGCCACTTTAGTCTAACACATACTTTGATACCCTGCCTTTCATCTTCTCACACTATAGGCCGCTCAGCATGTAGGATGCTGCCAAAGATTTCAATCATGAATCATGAATCTCACAGATGTAAGACACACTTCTGTTCTCACACTGGTCTCGTCCAGCCTCCAAAGCCACCTCTTAGAGTTTCGAAACATGATAACCAAATCAGCTTTGGGCTCAGGGGAAGAAGGAAATAGTTTTGGAAATTCCCCCACCCTTTATTTCAGCCTTAATTCTCTCCCCTTGCTGCACAAATAAAATTGTTTAGTATTGCATATATAAGGATGATTTGGGTTGGTGTGGGGGTGGAGAGTTCCGAATGGAAAGAAACACTACATAAAATGACATGCATCTAAATATATCTCTGTGAGACTGTTTCTGTAGTGATGTATCTCCAAAGCTGTCATCACCACTCTTTATCAGACACTCTGACTCTCACATATGGTTTGAATTCTCACAGTGTTCATATCTTGACCAGTCTCAGAGAATGCTTTGATTTGGAGCTTTCCCTTCCAGCTCATATTTGCAACTGGATTTTTTTTTTTTTCAAACTAAATTCAAGGACCCAAGAATGATTACGGTAGCATAACAATAATAGTAATGCATTTTAATCAAGGACTGGTACTCCAGTGGGATAACTTGAAATATCACTATCCAAACTTGCGTACAGTCCAAAAAAAGACAGGCTTCTTTGACTCACTTAGGGGACTGAATGACCCACATTGCAGTGTAGAGTTAAAACATCACACCCTTCTAAGCCCTTCTTAGAATGAAATTCTCTCTCTGTTGTATTGGAGGTTTGTTTCTGTAGTTTTTCTGTTTGGGTGAAGATGGTTTTCCTGTCCCAAGAGAGGTGCTATATTAGTTCCTGTGTTCATCATCTTTCAACAGACAGTAATATCATCTACCCTTGGGTAAAAAAAGAAATCCAAGCAGACAGCAGAAACATAGCAGATTAATTAAATACAGTTGCAATTCTAATTGCATAAAACAGCTGAATTACATACGCCATAATGCACTACTCACAAGGATTCAGACACAAATTATGCTTCAGTATCATGGAATACCTAGGAATTATTTGTTGCTTAGCAACCATGTATTGATGATTGCTTTGCACACTCTTGTAGTCAAATTTCACCCACTACATTCCTTCCAGATGATTTACAGAGGAATGACAGAGGATGTGCTTACGGTGCCAGTCTATACCTGAAAATATTGCCTTAATTCATTTTTATGGAATAACCTTATTGTTGGTTGTGTGTGGTGACCAGTGGTATGTAGAACATTGTCTGTTACAGTCTGTGACATTAGTGGGAGATAACGTGGAAGTGGTTTAGGTTTGTGGCTACAAGAGCTGCAGTTACAGGATACAGAGAGCGCTATCAAACACACCAAACCATGGAACGCTGACGGAAGTGTGTTGCGGCTTTGGCAGGAAGCAGCTTGTTTCTCTTCTTACTTCCTTCCCAGTTCCCCTGCTTGCGTGTCTGCCGGCACACGCAAACGCGCCATCCCGTCCCATCCTGCCTCTTTTTACCCTGACTGTGGGTCTCGTACGGAAACCTCTTAATCTAAGTGCTCTCTCAGGTGGTCGTTCTCAGGATTAAATTAAACCTGCTCTGTGTTGGATGAACAGACACACACCACACCCTGCGACCCGACCCACTGACACAGTTCCATTCCTGCCCCATTGCTTTGGAATTAGGATGTCCCACACACACACATGCATATGGACAAAATGAATGAATGAGATATGTAGCATGAGGAGGGACAATGAAAGCAGACTTTGACACACCTATTCGTTTGTTCATTCTTTCTCCTAAAGGAGGTTGCGTTCAGGGAAGGGGGAGTTAGTAGTGGAGTAATGGAGGGCTGTGTGATTTTGCCATACCCTCTCTCATTCATTTTCTTTTTTTTTTTCTTTTTCTCAGCACTTGTCTAAAGGGGTTCACTATCGCTGGGGATTCTTTGCTCCAAATGGCCCTGTGCTGGATGACATCAGCGAGATGGTAGATGCTGGACAGGTACAGGAGTGTGTGCCTGTGTGTGTGTGTTTGTGTGTGTGTGTGTGTGTGCGTGCGCTCCTGTGCTTGTGTGAGAGTAAGACAGATTCTGATCAATGAAAGGATCAATATGAAAATTTTAATGGTCAGATGGTCAATTTTAATATTATAATTGTGGTCAAGTGAGCCAAAAACTCACCCTCATCACAGATAGGGAAGTTCTTTATACCCAGAGGTCTTTGTCTGAGATTAGCATCCATTCACTCAGTAAATCCAGGCGTATGATCTAAGAGGAAGAAGATTGTATTCAGCTGATCTGCCCTCCCCCTCAGGAAAACAGGTCAGGCCCTTATCTAACTGTGACACTGGATAGGGGTGCTGCTTGACCACATTCTGGGAACACTGGCACAAAAGACAGTTACAGAAAGAGAGAACTTCACATAATAGAGTCCTGGATGTGGTCTTCCCTGAGGCGATTATGTTCCTCTTAGTGTGTGTGTCAGGTTGTGTGTGATCCAGATCAGTGTGTATCTGTATATGTACCACTTTTCCCAGTGTCATATTCAATTTGCATGTGTGCACATACATGTTGTGATAGTGTTTTGTGTCTGTGTAATTATCCATGTGTGTTTGTGATTGTAGTGGTGCTTTTGGTGCTCATTAGGGCTGCAACTCCTGATTATTTTAAAAAATATATTAAATTATTGACATCTTTTTTTTCTTTTCTAGTTGTTGACTAATCTAATGATTATTTTCCTGATGCTCTCTGTCAGGACTCCTGGCATGTGAGAGGTGAATGAGTAACTCTGCAGGACCAACTCATTCATTTGCCTTTAAAATAGAAAGGAGAAAAGCAAAATTTGTGTAAAGCTATGTTGACATGTCATTTTATTGAGCTATTCATCTCTTATTTTCCATGTTTCAATTATTTGTAGGTCAAATCCATAAAATTCTCACTTAACTATTCAAGAGCAAGTAAAAACACTTTATAGATACACAGAGTACTTAATTTAAGCAGAGGAAAGAGTGTACCAACTCATATGTGCAAATGTAATGCTGGCAACTACCTCTACCATTATACTAAATGGACCAAAATACAGCCAGGAAAAATTAATTATTGACATAATGATTGGTCATTTGTTTGAAGAATGCAAAGTATAGACGTTAGTTATTCAAATGGAGTGTCACACTGTCAGAAAAGAAAAACGACCAGAACAAAAGAGGCTGCCCCACTATTTCATGGCTTTTATTAAACTGAACTTGACATCACTTAAATATTAAGCTTCCTCCACGAGATATTCTACTTTCCAATATGTAGGGTAGCACTACTATCAGCCAGCTAGTCACTAGTTAAAAGCACTGATCCACTCTGAGGACAAGTGGAAGACTTGTTGCGTGTTTTATATTTGTGCATCATTGATCAGCTGCTATGAAACACCATCTCCGTTTTGCATATGCAATATGTGATGTATGTGCTACACTGTATCAAGCGGGCCCTCTATGGGAGAAAGACTCCCACACTTGGGCGTTACCTCTCCCTTCTCTGTCATTGTTCAAAGCTATGTCTGCACGAAAGTGATTTCTTCTTTACGGTGCAAAGAAAGTAGTCATGATATTGCCCCAAACACTTCCTGTTGTGTGTTTCATTGTGCGGAAAATCTGATGTGTGATTTTGCCTTACAGAAGGGTTTTTTTCCCCCTTTTTTTCCTTTTTACGTCAACTAATTTTTCGACCCAGTACATATTTGTATATGAATGTCAGTTCTGATCAGGATATAGCCTTCTTTGTGCACAGTCATTCATATGCGTAAAAAAATAGACTAAGTGATGATCTTAGTTATGACGTTCTTATTCTTAGTGGCAGAGTTTGTCAGTTTCCTCCTTCCAAGAGGTTATCTTGCACAATAGTCATGAGGTACTTTTTGATATGTTTCCATATAAAGTCTTCAATTTATGTGTTTCAGAACTATGCCAAGCCTGATATGATGGTGTTGTGTTTGTGGATGAGAGATTATAGATTAATAAATATGTCCAGTGAAGCTCTGTTAAAGTTTCATGTTGAAAGTGAGAGAGACAGGGAAAGAACTGAAGAGACCGATGTCAGTCGGAGTCAGTCGGCCTATAACAGTCTGGAATGGCGTGGTTGGAATGCTGAGGTAATCCTAGAATGCCAAAGTAATCCCGCTGCTAGGCCTTTTAATCTGGCCTCTTTGTGTTTCGGCCTCACAACGGTCCCGGTCCGTTGCTCGGACACGGCGATGCTCTCTGAATTCTGTCGGTGTCAGGACATTAGGAGAAGTGTTGCAGCATGACATCATTGCTTTAATGTTGCTCTTGTGCTGCTATATTAAGGGTAAGCTCCAGTAACCCACATCAGGAAACTAGCATGATTTCATCATTGTACACCCGTCATTTGTGGTGTGTTCTTCCTCCTAGAAATGAATGTAATTCGTGAAACTGAACTGAAATGTAATTCTGCGTTAATCTATTTTCAGAGTTGTAGTGTAAGATCAGCTACAGAGAAACAGTAAAAAGGAGACATTTTTTTTAAATCCCATTTGCCAGTTGTGTGTGTGTTTTTTTTAAGGAATATTAATTTGTTCTTGTCATGCCAAAAATTCTATTACGGCTGGGGTTTTTTTCTTTTTCTTTTTTATATTAAGCGTCTGGTGTATGCAGTTTCCTTTTCTGTTAGTCTGCTAAACATTAACAGCTACTGCTGAAATGAGTCATTTTACTGTTAAGTTGTTCTGTTGGGAAATGGAAACCAGATATGAGAATGTGAGGTCCTTTTCTCTCTTTGACTAGTTCTAGTGTTCAGAAATGTTTAAGTTTAATCTGTGGACTGTAAACACTGCTAGAGCCAAATATTTTGTCAGACATGGGCGTTTCTATCAGACCACACATTAAAATTGTGCTTCAGAAATTACTTGCTATTACACTCAAATATTTTTCAACACCTCCCATAACCTTCACTCCCCCGCTCTCCTCTCTCTCTTTCAGATCCGTCCAGTGGTGGAGGAGCAATTCTCTTTTTCACAGGTGCCTCAGGCCTTCCAAAAAGTAGAGCAGGGTCATGCTAGAGGCAAGACTGTGGTGTCTGTTGCTACAGCACAAACAGAGTAACCATGGCAACTGCACAGTCAAAGAGAACTTACACACAGAGCCTTACGGATGCTCGCCTCAGTTCTGTAACCCCCATGGCCATTGGGATGGACTCTCAGATGCCAGAGTGCGATGTGAACTCTTAGACATTTGACTATATTGGACATATTGTTCTGGAGGGTTGACCAACATTGGGTCTTAACTACAGAATATCATGTCTTTAAATTATTTTGCTTTGAGATAAATTACATATTTGGCATCATGTACAGTAGCTAATGTGAGAATGCCAACCTATATAAATTACTATACCTTGCAAAAATTAGTTTAAGGGAAAAGTTTTATGTTTTGAATAAATGTCTGGGTGGAATGACAAAATGGATTAACAAATTATCACATGGGAAATATGTAAAAATATCCAGTAGCGCTTTTACAGGATCCATTTGTTAAGCAGTCCAAACGCATCAGTGAATGTCGGTGCAGTTCTTGCTATTGTGGGAGCAAACATTGACCATCCAAAGAAGAAACAATAAAAAAGACATTTTATTCTTTAAAAATGAGTTACCAGCATGGTCTTAAAATTCAGACATGTAGAAAGCAGTCTATCATTTGATTTCTTTGAGATTTGTCAGTTTTGAAAGGAAATAAACTCTTTACATTGTTTCCATAGTCTACAGAACAAGATGACTTCATCTACATTGAGCACAAAGTAAAGAAACAGGGCGTTTGATTTAAGAAAATGAAAATAAGGAAAGACTGAAGGCAGTAATCTAGGAGTGATTAGATGTTGTTAAGTTCACTACATTGACATTTACTATTCAGTGCAAGCTGTCAACTTTTTGATGAAGAGGCACTAGAGACATTAATAAGTTGTACCATGCTTTCTGTACAATGCATTTTCAACTTTGGTATTGGGGGCAGGACAAAAGCAGCATAAACGTACAGTTCAATATACGCTACAATTTGACTAAAAGGATGGCATGAACTTGCACTGCTTATTACAGTGGGATCAGAGTGCCTCTGGTGGCAAAAGTGTAGAACTGCAAAAAATATTCCCCCTCTACAACACTTTGGTCTCCATAGACAAAGGTCCTTATGCATTTTTAGAGAATATTCAGAGGAGAAATCTGTGTTGACTCAGTTTAGGATATGTCTGTGCTATGACTGGCATATTCAATCTGTTTTTAATTGGACTTGCAGACCTGTCTTGCAGATCTTAATTAAGCAGCCTGTACAGTTGTCCTTAATTTCAACCCTTGCAACATCCTTGATTTTGAGCTTTGCTCATCTGTTGCCTGTGAATTAGTTAAGCTCCCTTGCATTAAATGTTTCATAAAGAACTTTTGAGGTCCAACTACATAAATAGTCTTAAGGCCCACTCTGGGGCCTCATCATGGAGCCGTCCATGTCTTTATAAGGCTGAGGAAGAGACAGACCAGTGGGTCGTCTGTCTGCTCTGCACCACAGGACCCTGTATTAGTTTTGGGGGCACCAACCAGAGGCCATTCATCGTGTTCAGTAACAAGAATCAGTCAGTGAGTGTCCGGGTCAAAGGATCTCCACAGTCCACCTTTGGTTGGGTTTCCTTTCATCGAAGGTGTTGAGAATGACCTGGTTTTTATCATACTGTTGGCCACCTGTGAAAAGACAGGAATACCATTTAAAGGCTCCTCGCCTAATGTTGTAATGTTTGGCACAGATATGTTGCACAACAGTATACCACTCTGTTATGTTACAGGCCAAAATGTCCAGTTAAGAGCATTTCAGTCAAGTACCACAGGGTGGTGCAATAACACAGTTTCTGAGAAAGTTGCAGTAACAGTGAGCTCCAGATGGCTAGATAAATGGCATATGATGGAGGGACTATAAGAATGGATCTGCTTTTTGCATAATGTTTTGTTATTCCATTAAACGGAAGTCCTGGGCTGGATAAGTACAGTGTGATAGCATGTGACAGCCACAGAACATGTTATGTGTAGTGAGGTTTAACCTTGACTGCACCTTGTGCATCTGTGATTGACAGCATTGTGCAAGGTGTGGGTGAGGGCCAAGGAAGACACATCTCTAGACAAGCTACAGCCTGAATACCATGAGTAAGGTACAAGGGTGTGATGACAGAGAATCGCTAATCATTTTCAAAGAAGGTGTTGCCTTTTAAAGGAAGACATGTTCGTGTGATTGTGCAGGGGCTGGGCTAGATGAGACCTGACATGTCCTACTCACGTTTTCTCAGTCTCTCTCTCTGGTCATGGGTGTGGATAAACAATGAAAGCTGAACATCTCACCAATATCTATCTGTCTAAAAGGTAGGATAAATGATAAACACAAACACACACACACACCTTTAACCTCGAGCACGAGATCTGGTTTGAGATTGGAGCGAATGAGGCCATCTGAAGTGATGCTCCAGAGCTGGTTCTCTTTCCCCATCTCTGGAGAAATCCCCATGCGGCTGCCCGCCATCATCATGTTCCCTGCCGTCTCCAGGCAACAATCCTCCACCAACTGCCACCACACGGACGGAGAGAAAACAGATGACAGATAGAGGTCAGCAAGGTGGCTTCCGCTGAAGTTTGTTGTTCACGCACAAGAGACTGTTGTTAGTCTACTGTTTGACAGACAGATGGACCTCACTATAAAGTATGTGATGACTCGCACTTAATGTGGCACCAGAGAAAGTAGGAACAACTGTTATTATTATTCACAATATGTGTGGAAATCAGCAATACGTGGCATACTTGTGATGTGAAGGATTCAAAAGTATTCTGATTCTAATAAATGTGTTTTTTATCTTTTGATCTGTCTTTATTTTTAAACACATGAAAACTTAATGACTCATTAAATTAAACAAACTTTATGTGCAATAGTAGTTATTGTGCAGTTTTGCTGTAACCCTTTACCTTCCACTCTACCCATGATGCTCACTAAAAACACAGGCACACCGTCATAGCAGTCATACCTTGCATCGTAGTAAGCCATTTTGGTATACCCAGACCTGCTCCACCCCTCCAGTCTCCTCCAGAACCTGAATGCGCATCAGCTTAATGTCATCCAGCTGGCCGGTCAGTGACATGACACTGCCCGTCTCTGCACTCCGCAGCCGGAAATACACCTGCTTCTGTACATACAAACACAGACAGGCAACATGTTCTGATATTTAAAGCAGTAAATACAGGGTGTCTGAATAAACATGTCTGCTAAATAAAGGAAAATGCAGTGTTAACGGGAAGGAAACATGACATGCTTTAATACTATAAATTTATTGGACAAATTTAACTGTGATGACTTTTAACCACAAGTCGGTGCCACTTGTGTTTGAGTAAGAAGAATACAAAATAAAAAGAATAGGTAAGTATATGACTTTATGGATACATCTCGGACAAATTTAGAACCAGTTCAAAGGAGTGATGCACATAAACTTACAAACAAACTTTCTCACAGAAATTTTAATGAGATGACAAGACATTTTCCCACACCCAAAAGACCACAGTGATGTAGAGAAAGAACAAAAACAGACAATGAATGTCTTTCCTGAGACAAAACGTTGACATGCTAGCTATTTCTCTGCTGATATAGCCCTGCCCTTCGATTCCTCCAGATCTCAGGCAATTAACATGCACACCTTTAAATGAAAATATATCATACCCTTGGCTTAGCGTGACACTCCCCAATGTAAATACAGACAGAGTCTAACTACCTGCTCTTTACCTTTCACTGACAAGAAATTAAGATAATTACCCTGTTTAATGAAAAAGTAAGAGGAAAAGAAGCTATATCTTCTAAAAACATTTTCAGCCATAGATATGAATGGCAGCTTTTTGTGAAAATGACAGCCCACAAATACTCAAAAGCAGAGTCCACAGGTATGAGGCTCTTGGTATGATTAATACATCTCTTCATTTTAAACCGGACTGACTGAATATCTCTGAAACAGGTTCCCAACTACATTCAGATGACTAAAAGAAACAGAAACAGCTGTGCTACAACAATGAAAATCATGCTGTGGTGATCAGGTGCTCGTCACTTCTGTTACGACAGAGGGAGTGATATGTATGAGAGTGGGAGGGCCTTACGTGGGGGTACTTTTTTGACAAGACTCAAGACAGTTAAAACCTGTTATGTTGTTGCCATGGTGATTATTCGGGGGGGGGGGGGGGAGGGTTCATACCTGCAGTAGAGGCCGCAGTGATCCGATTTGCCACCAGCCGCTGAATTTGGGCCAATCACCGACCTCACCAGGGTGGAGAAGAATCTGGCGTCCACGGAAGTTACTTCTCTCATATAACACCCACCTGTTATACATACCCATAAATATGCACACAAAACAGGTCACTCATCATGCTCATCTAAAGTACATACCCCAAAAAGTCTACATTAATCTCAACACTGAACAAACCGTATTATTCATCTCCAAAGTCTGACTCCCTTTCAAAACCCTTTCAAAATTAATCAAAGTTTCTAAAACAATCTACACCCTTTAAGCCAGACTTACATGCTCCCAGGGAATTTCATACAGTAATGTGGCAAATTAGAGGACCTATGTTATACACACATAAACTCATCCCCACTGTGGTGTGCCTCATTATGTGTACTTACAGCAGTCTGGACACAGAAATGAACAGGAGATTTTAGCTGTATAAACTCCAAACTATTGTACTATGCAGAATTTGAAGTCCAATAACTACTATTAATAAATGAGTTTTATCAATGAGTCCTTTGATTCAAGAGTGAAGTGATATGGAGTGACTCACATTCCCCCGTTCACTGACAGTGAATGAAATGAGCCTTTAATCCCTGCCAGTGACAGGTTCACAGAGGCCTCTGTTAGAATCACTGTACGTCCTCGGAAGGCAGGCTTGCAGTAGAGTGTCACGGAGGGAAGCGAGAACTCCTGATAGGAATGAAAAGGACAGGAAGGAGAAAGAGAAAGAGAAAGTGAGAGAGTTTGACACGCTCAAAGAAAGGTTCATTAAACTCCTCAAAACTTATTATGCAACAAACAAATGGAATGAAAAATGAATAAATGTGGACAAAAAGAAATGTCAACAATACAGAGAACTGTAATTAAAGATGTTCTCAGCAGTAGGTAAAGGGCAGATACGCACAGATATATAGTCTGAGTACTTACATAGCCCACGGTGTGTATGGAGTGGATACTGATGCTGGGGTCCAGGCAACCCATGGCCTCTGGGTTTGGGTAGTCTCCCTCTTCCAGGACATACATGAGTTCAGTGAACAGAGAGCCTTCAAATGCCACCCAGCTGAGACAGACATGCACAAGTTCATGTATGAAAGGGATAATGTACAGCAGACGAGTCAAGCTTACTCCACTGCCACTTACCAAAAAATGACCAAAACAAGTATTTTATTAATGCACTTCTTACATTTCTAGCTTCCATCGCAAAGATCACAAAGCACAGTTCAAATCTGTGCCTCTGGATGTTAGCTGAACCTTTGCTTAGCAAAGAATATTGTCAGTAGTTACAATCTGATCATCACAACAACTATTAACAACTATTGTTACTTAAAAACAGTAGACAGCAATAATAAAATACAGTAGTTACAAAAACCTCCACCAGTACCATCATCGGTTGAATTGTTTGATTCAGTTGTACATGAACCACCTGACTGGATTTCATGCAGAGCACTTAGGTGTGACATTGAGATTCTTCCACTGGTCATTATTCAGTAGTTACTATACAGGAATGATGACCACACACTGACCACTCAGAATCAATTATCCAATACAGATACAAAATAAATCATCACAATCACCTTACAAGTTATAAATTGATTTTTGAGAGGGTACTTTCTGGTATTCTTAGTCCGGAGTAACTCACCTCCCTGCCAGAACTTTACAGGACCTGGGACAGAACCCATCTGGCAGGTCTGCCACACTCTCCTCCAAGACCAGAATATGTCCCTGGAATTCTGGCTCAGAGAATAACTGGATCTGAAAACAGTAGGATGTAGACAGATTACATGTTTTCATTTGACTCAGTTTATAGGTGATTAGTTGGTTTCAATTTAAACAAACAGTCCTTAGTTAGTAACAACTTGTGCGTAGTTGATTTGAAACACCGAAGTTTCCCTTCACCATCATAATAATAAATCTAATTGGTGATAATGGGTCTGTGACAAACACAGGCATGCACAAATGAATCAGTGGTTTTTCATACAGTAAACAGCAAAATCTCAATTTACCCAGTTATAGTGTAAAATCTTAATATAATCACTTCAATGTGGGAGAAAACAACTTACACCATAGACAATTTATGCCATAAATGTATTCAAACTCACCTTAAATCTGGACTTCCCTCCTAAATTATCCTATGGGAGGTAACAAACAAATGCAAGACAGAATATTTGAATATAAAACCACTATATCTAAAACGTCAGTATACAGTATGAATTGTGCATTATCATTATAATCAGAGCAAAACACCAGGTGTACTGCCACTATCTCAGTGAAACTGCAAATGCATTACCACCACCACAGGCTGCACGGAAGCAATCTTGCAATGGTGGGCACCCCAGTCCTCTGGGTTTCCGTAGAGACCTTTCTCCAAAACATAGAGTTCACCAGAAAATCCAGGGTTCTCAAAAGCAACCCACCTGTTCCAAATAACACATCAAATCATCATCAAATAAACATCATCTTCATACATACCTACTGGTTTAATGCAGTATGTAACAGCATATGCCAATGACTGTCCAAATTCTACATCCGTAAACAAAGGAACAAATGAAAGTTGTCAGGTTAGCAACGCTGTGTTTTGTGGACGGGTAATGATATCCCCATTTGTTTAGAAATTTACATATACTTTGCTGATAAGATTTTTGAAACTAAAAGGCTTTGAAAAATAAAAAAAAGGAAAAAAGAAAAAAACAAATCAAGGTTTTTGGTGGCTTTAATTCAATACATGGTGAGAGATATAATTTTCAATAAAACATTTACCAAGTTAATTAAAGCTTTTCACTCCTATGAGTCTCTGACTTCTCAGTTTAATCACTGGCATTTCCGTGCTAAACCACACAATCATAATTCACTATTTACATGCCAGTGTTTCTTTACGCTCATAGAATGATAATTCAGAAAATGAGACCTAGACAACATTCAGGCTACAGAGAACCATCCTCATTTAGTGGTGGCGCTGACATCTGAATAACTCTATAACTGAATAACTCTGTCACCCAGCACTGTGATATCATCTAATCCAACCACAAAACCTATCAGACAGCAAGACTCACAGACTACTGAAAAAAGCAAACACCTTTAAGACAATTAGTGTAGAGCAGTGGTTCTACTCCAGTCCTGAGGGCCCCCTGTCCTGCACGTCTTTGTTTTAACTCTCCTGAGCTCAGGACTGTCACACCTGATTCCACCGATCAGTTAATCATCAAGCTGAATTAAATGTGACAATGAAAAGTTAGAACAAAGACGTGCAGGACAGGAGGTCCTCAGGACCGGGGTTGAGAACCACTGGTGTAGAGTAATATGCATTAAATGATATACATTAAAATGAATCTTAAGTCTTTTAAGTAAAGTAAATAGGATCCTTCGTGTGCCTGTGCAAACAACCCTCATTTCTCTCCAAGGCTAACTGCATACTACTACAGTCATTATTAAACCGTCTCAGTTACACAAAGACTATGGGCACACCCAGTTCTCATGCTTATGCCCTCAGGTGTGTGTGTGTGTGTGTGTGTGTTAGTGTGTGTGTGTATGTGTGTGTTTGTGTGTGTGAGTGTACAGGCAGACATGCCTTTTCTTACTTTTACTGCCAGACTGATTGAGGAAATGAAGTGCACACGCCCTGACACACTGTTCCCTGCCTTTTGGCCTTTTGTAATCACAGAGACAGCTATGATAGATCTTCAAAAACTTAGTATATTCAGAACATCTCTTAAACAAAACCAAGAGATTCAGCCATTTAGAAAAGGTTACAGCCATAACAGTATGATAAGACAAGTGATTTGTTTTGAGCCCATATGTATAATTCAAAACATATTCTACTAGGGGTGTAAAGGTACACAGAAGTCACGGTTCGGTTCACACCATGGTTTTAACATCACGATTCGGTACGAATTTGGCACAACAGGGAGAAGCAACAAAAGCCCCAAATGCATAAGGTTAGGTTTCTTTCATTTATTTTGAACAGACAGTAGCCTAATGCAAGTTACAGTTTGTTCCACCTAGTGTCATATAGTCCTCCCTGAGGTAGTTAGTACAGCCTGTAGTGCATTAAGGGTGCCATAGAATGGAAACCACGATTTCCCTCGCCCTTTTGAATTCACTGAAATGAAGAAATGGAGAAACAAGCCTTTCTACAGCCCGTTCTGAATTCTGTGTGTTTGTAGCGGTGTGTAGCCAATCGTAGGCTACTGACAGCCAGCATTGCTATGTGTTATTCATTAAGAAATGCGGTTTACTTCTTACAATATACTGGTAAATAAGAACATAAGGTCCTTGAAAACTTATGTCGTCATATGTTTGCACCACAATCAGATGTCAAATCTTAGAGAGAGGAGAACAAACCAGCTATGAGAGTGAAATGAAAGGTCTACTTGTCAAAGTTTGTTCTGCATTACGTTCATTAGTCTTCGCACATAGGCTACCACGTATTCTCCGTATGACTGCATGCACCGAACTGCGCCGTGACGGTTCAGGATGAATACACGCACCATTACGCCCCTATATTCTACATATTTTCTGAAGCACCACAATAAAACAACACTTGCCACTTGATTCAAATGTTTAAAAAGCATCTATGCTCAAAGAGCCATTACTCTGGCCCCCGTAGTTATATAGGCTTAAAAGGGGACGAACATCTAAGGTAACGCCTATTTTTGACTGAATCAACCGCATCACATGAAGTCTTTTGACTGAATCAACTGCATCACATGAAGTCTTCTGACTGAATCAACTGCATCACATGAAGAAAACCTTGCTTAACACAAACCAGTCAGAACAGCACATAAAATAAATGAATCCCTAGAATGAACCCTATGCTTTTGAGCATTCCTTGGACTGCAGGACCGTGCAGAACAAACTCAGTCATTTAGAGTGATGTTATCTCCTGGGCCAGTGGCTGAGCTACACAGGTGGACATCTAAATGACTGTTTTACTGCAGTTACTAGAGCTATTCGGTGTGGAGAAGAGAAAGAGAGACAAAAAGTGAGAGCGAAACAGATGGTTACTTACACGCCAGAGAGTACATCAACAGACTGTGTCTTCAGACCATAACCAGTACCCTCCATGTTAAGTACGGCCCCCAGCAAGTCCACATTTACACCCCTCTCTCCAAAATCTGTCTCGCTAAACATCTTCAGGCGAGGAGTCAAGTAATCCTACCGAGAGAAGATGAATAGTTTGAAAGTGGCAACATCCATCCTGATCTATCAGCTTCAAGGGTTTAATAATCAACAAACAACATTTAACATGTAATTTAGTCAATACTTTTGCAACATTTGGCATATATTTCCACACACACACATGAATAAGTAGCACTAAAAATCATTGTCTTTGTCATTTTGGCTATTATGCTGTATAATACATGAGAATTAGATAATTATTTAATAGGGGCGTTTACAGTTTGCACAGGGCGCAGGGAAAGGAATCTGTCCCCTAATCCTCCCCAGTCAGTCCAGTCCAGGTATTCTCCTTCCTCTAGTAAATATTGGTGACCCTCAAAACCTGCTTCAGAGTAGCCCACCCAGCTAAAAGGAAATATACAGAACAGCAAGACTTTTGATGTACAGAGTGTTGACAGTTACACATACTTTGCTAATCCCAGTTTCCATGAAGCCGGCCTAGTTGCTGTGTGTTTCAGTAGTAATTCTACTGGATACTGTCGCTTAACTTCTCTGCAGGTACATATGTAGGTGCTTCACATTAAAAATGAAAGATATACTGATGAATTTTGTTTTTGATGCCGCTCTAATTAAGAGTAAACCAGTATAACATGACTTGTAGGATCATTAGACAGACAGTGTACTCACAGGCCACTGAGAATCTTTACGGATCCTACAGAACTTAATTTCTTTTCTTTAAGCACAGCAGGAACATTGGAATGTACATCCCTCTGCTCTTCCACCTCATTTTTCTTTTCTTCCTCCTCCTCCCTCTCTTCAAAGTCAAAGACCTCTCCCTCAATCTCCAGGTACTGCCCTTGGAACAGAGGTTTTTCATACACTATTGCCTGAGGGGAAAAGTTGAGGTTCAGCCAAGGGTAGTGTTCAGAGAGAAAATGCACTGAGGTGGGCAGTTTGGTCTCGCCCATGCGTGTCCGTGTCCAGAATGTTCTAGATTCTGGGCATTCCTTTTCCCTGAGCTAAAGGCTGTGCAAGGCCTGGCTAGCAAACAGTCAAATTTGGACCTGAATAAGTTGAGAAGTCCTTACTTTTTGATTTGATGTATTTGAATATACTTAAAATAGCAAACTGAAATAGAAAAGATCACTCTAATCAGCCAGAAGATGACTTTCTCAAACTTACAACTTTCTTTGCACAAGTAACACAACGTGGGATTTGCGTTTTTACAGTTTTGATAAATATATCATCAAAACTCACAGTCTTCTGGTTGTTTGTGATGTTCCTGCATGTTTAAGTCACCACAGTAAATGACTACCTTGAGAGTCACTGAAAACATAGTTCTAGTCTCATGTAGGCTACAAGAAGCTAGGATGTTTTTAACTTTAAAGAGTTTTTAAAGGCAGACAAAGCCCTAAGCTGCAAACTGAGGCTCCATCTGAAGACCGTAAGATGTGCCAATCAGAGAACAATGCGCTTGCTGACGGGTTCTGATGGCAAAATGCCAAAAAAACTGCTGTTTGAGCAAACAATGTTCTGTTCCTTGTCTGCAAAGCACCTGTAGCAACAGGCACCTTCCTGCTGAAGTTTATTTAAAAAATGTCACTGATGAAGCTATGGAGTAAAACCACTGTCTTCTATATCTCGACACAGTTCTCTTGTTCTGCAATTAATGTCTTATGAACACGCTGAAAGAGTTATTGGCTTGCAAGCATTTTACTGGTTTACTGGTTACTGGCTCTACTGAGATGTGTAATCTTACCTATTATATATACAATGAGTTAAGCTGTGTGTACTAATGGGTCCTCAGCAAGCAGGACAAGGATTAAAGAAGCATGCAAGGAACACAATATGCTGTCTGAGAATGATTCAACAACCTATTAGTGAGGTGAAGAAAATAAGTTAGTACTGAAATGGGCAAAATAATACGATGGTTAATTACCTTGACTTCATTTGGATTCTCCACTTTTAACCCCCCCTGAAACACACAAATTCAAAATTTAATTTCAATTTGTTCGTTTTGACATTGAGTGGTTGTAATTCTGAAAAAAGCGGATATGGGAGGATGAAAGATGAAACTCCCACCATTTTTAAGGGCCGAAGGGATCCAACAAAAGGAGCAGGGAAGCCCCAAGATTCTGGGCAGGGGTATTCCCCCGTCTCCAAAACAGCCAACATCCCCTGGAATCCTGGGTCACTATATACCATCCACCTACACATACACACATAAAAAACACACAAACAACCAAGCGTACACACGCACACACACACACACACACACACACACACACACACACAACCAAAGACATGACCAGCAGAGTATTTATCATGCATAACTTTACCACCATAAAATCTGACATGTTTGAGCCTGACTACTGCCACTACTCCTTCATAAACTGTAACAATTATCATTTAATGAGCATAAAAAGCCACATTTTATCTGATTATACGGATTCTTTATGACTCACTGATAACACACAGATGCAAGTTCGACCAAATATCAAAGATGAATGATTATGAAAAATAAAATGATGATAAACAACAGTGATGCATTGAACTGCAAGTCTGAACTGTTAAAAATGTCAGTGCCAGGCACACAGGGATATTGCTGTTGTGCACAAATCTTTTTTCAATATGTTTCCCTCCCATACAAAGCCTACGAGAATGTAAGACCAGTCAAATATCATGAGGAGAAAGCCTAAAACTGCCTTTTATTCCCCAAAGACACATACTAGTGGTCTAGCAGCATACCAGCATGAGGAATGAAAAACAACGAAAGAGAACGCCTTCATACGTAATGAAGCCAAACATTTATCTATAAACACGATTCAAAGAATGTTGAAGAATGTTGGAGATTAAAGTGCTAGGAATGTGAAATTAGTCTTTCAGTTAAATGTTTGAGAATTGCTTACACTCCGTTATGGACTTTAATGGAGCCAGTGCTCTGTGGTATTCCATATGAGAAGATCTCCATTGTGTCATCACAGAAGGATGACACTCTGCCCAGTCCCTGTTGTTCTGTGAACAAGTCAATCTTGGGTAGGCTGTAATCCTGCAGGCAGTGTACAGAGGTAGCAAATATCAGCACTAAGCAAATCACATTCTGGATTGAAGATCTTAATTTTCAAGCATTTGCTGCTGAGATCACTCTGACAAGGAAATAAAGCATTTGTTGAGGTCAAAAAAGGTAATCCTCTACAAAGTGACAGAATTAACTGACAGATGAAGAACCAATGGACAGTGCAAAGAATTCCAAACTGGCCGGAGAGGACTTACCTTCACTGCGAGTCGTATGGATCCAATAACCATAGGTTTTGAGGGCAAGGTCACATCTTGTTGGTTCACCAGCCCCTGGGGTTCCTCATCTGCCCACACGTTAACTAGGTCCATGGTCCCTTCCTCCAGAGCAATGGAGCGGCCCTGGAACCCTGGCATCTCATACAGTAACCAACTGCAGGAGGGAGAGCAGGTGTGATAATGTGTAGAGGTTGTGATATCTTGTTTCAAAATGTGTGGAAATTTGTGCTGTGACTCTGCTGGCACATAGAGTGTGCAGACCAGAGCCAAATAATCCAAAATAAACATCTAACCCTCAGTAAAACATCTAACTTTCAGTGAAGCCTTCAGTAAAAACAGTTCTTAAAAGGCTAGCTGGTCTCAATATCTCCACAGAGATTTTCTTCAAGTGGTGAGGCAACAGATTTCATGACTGTGTGATTTAATGTATAATAATGTGTTCACGTTACTTTTAATGTAAAGGCACCTTACCATCCTCTAATGACTTTTACAGAGATGACTGTAGACAGCTGGAGTGAAGTGGCATCTTCTACATCTCTAAAGACCTCATAGCATTCTCCTCCAAACTGTGCTTCCTGGAAAACCACCAACTGTAAAGAGGTAAAAAGAAAAGGGCACACATGTATATATAACCTCATTATTTGGCATAATACTGTATGTAGTTGTTTATGGTTATTTATTTCTCTTACGCAGTGAGTAATTCACAATAACAAGCTGCAAAGAACTTATTTTGTCACAAATCTTTTTATAATGAAACTTAAAAAAAAAAACCTTTCCAGGACGCCTGTGGCAGCCTCTCACTTTTGGTACCTATGACAAAGAAAAAACAGAACTTGACCAAAACATATATTGTGATGACCTGTGAGGGTTCATGTTTAAAGTGGAAAATAGTAAAATATAGTATATAGTACAAATATAGTTCTGTTTACAACAAAAAGGGACAAAATGGACATTAAATTCAAGTGTTTCATGAACCTCGTGCCATATTAATACAGACCTAGTCATAGGCCAAGAGGACTATTTTACCAAACTACAGAGCTTGCTCAACCAATAAAACAAAGCCCAGAGGGCCTGAATTCTTCTTGTGATATAAAATTACTGATCATTCCACAGAAATGCCTCTGTGAGCACTCTTAGTGTTCAGTCTTAAAAATAAAGCAGAAGTCATATAAAGAAGTACTAACTACTTATAAATACAGTGTGCCTTTAACCAACATGAACATTTCTAGCAAACATGAACACAAGGCTCTTCCTTGCACCTAGTACACTGACCAAAAACCTAAAAGCCCCTATGAAGGTATGCAATCAGAGTGAATTTGGTGAATCCTGCACCTTTCTAACTGAACTGAAAAACTGTGTTCAGTTCCTAACAGAAACTGAAATAATGACCTTCTCAAATCATACTAACCTCAGTGCATGTCAGTGGGAGTTTGTTTGGGACAGCTTGTAGGATGTGCTGAGATGCTGGTGTTAGCCCTGGCATGCCCTGTAGGCCAATATTTCCTGTATGTACTCCAAGGCTACCACCCACCTCCACTCCAGGCAGTAGAGAACAAGTCTCAGAGGTTTGTGGGCTAGCCACAGGTACTGCTCTATCTTTTTTGAGTAATTTATCCAGATGCTCTGGCAGCTTAATATCAGAGAAGGAGGGGACAGGAGGAGCAGTGGACAGACTCATAACTGTGTCATTGGTCCCACCCTTGGATATGCCCTGATCTGTCAAATTCTTGTCCTCCCTCTTTGACATCAAGCCAGAGAGGGATGGTGTTACAGCACTCTTCCCTCCAGGTGTACACACTTCCTGTGGTGTTAGTGAAGGTGAAGTAATAGAATTTGAGCCTGACTCAAGATCCTTTTGGGCCTTCCTGTTTGTCCTGGGGGAGTTCATGAGGTTGGAAAGTATGGACATTCTTCCCAACCTCGATGTGATCTTTCCGGACCCTTCAGAATCTTCCTCCCCTTTCTTCTCTTCGTCATCCTTCCCATTCACTTCTGCCTTGTTCTGTCCCTGGCGAGCGGTCATAGCCTTGAAGACCATGCTCTCCTCTGCCCCAATACGTTTGGGCACGAGTTTGCTTTTAGTCTCCAAACTATTTCTTTTAATCATCATGGCTGGTGAGGGCTCTTTTAGAGTTTTTGCTTTTCTCTTTCCAAACTGAAACTCTTCTGGGTCAAATGTCTTCTCAAAGTGATCTTCTTTGATGGCAGGCATGGCAAAGGGAGGTGATGGCATCTTAGCTTGACCATGTTTTTTCCTGGGTAGGGCAAAGCTGCCACCAAGCTCCTTGATGTTCCGAATGAAGTCCTCTACATCATTACAAGTGTCTTGGATGTTGTCATCACTTGCAGAACAGTCCATTCTTCTTTCCATATTCCTCTGTTTCTTAGTAAAGCTATTGTCCACATCTAACCAGCTGGAAGGAGCCTCGTGATTTGTCAACAAGTCTTTAGGAACAAGTGGAAGATTGTGAGCTGTAAATTGATGAGGGACCTGTTCTGATTGTGGACTTACCTTATCAGGTTTGTTTAAGTCACCATTCTGTGCATCTGACTCATTCTTTGTTTTAGTTTGTACTCCTGCATTGCCATTTGTAAGACTTTGCTTGTCTCCTTGGTTGGTCTTCTGTTCTAAACATTGAGATTTGACATTCTTTTTCAGCAACAGATGTTCTTGCTCAGCTGCAACTTTGCCATTTTTTATTAGTTTCCCTGTAGCTTGAGCCTCCAAGCCTTTTCCCATCTTTTCAGTTGTTTTTACAACTGCTGTTGTATTACTACCAACTTTGTCCAGATTGTGTGATGTCCCTGGGCTTAATATTTTACTTTTATCATGCACCGTCACTGGTGTTGTTCTCTTCAATGGCTTCTCTGGTTCACTCTGTTCACTCATTTGAACTACAACCAAACCTTTAGCTTTCTCATCAGCATCACACTCTTTCTCTGATTTGACCACTGTGGTCACAGTTTTGGATGCAGTGTGGACACCACAGTCTAAACCATTTTCCACAGGCTGCTCTTTGTTGTCTGTCTTCTGATTAGCTTTCGATGGAAATTCTTCTGTGGATTTACATGCTTTTATGATGTGTTGGTCACTTTGCTGGATACCTGGAATTTCAGTGGCATGGGGGCTGGTATCTATTGAAGCAGGTTTAGTGGACATCTCCTTTACTTCAACTGAAACAGGCATGTCTTTCACTGACTCAGTTAGATTATCTTTAACTGTGATTTTCTCACAAGTAAGATTTGATTTAACACTGTCCATCTCTGAGGGTGTACCTGCAATGGATTTAATATGCTTGTCTGAGTTATCCCCATCTGATTTGTTCTGCTGGATTTTCATTTGAAGACCACTGATTTCTGAAGGAGATCCTTCTGATACAGGTATGCTTTTTTGAGCTTCTGATGACACAGAAATATCTGAGTTTGTCAGGTGATCTCTTATTTGTGAATCTTTTTTTTCTGGTGGTGAGCTGTCTGATATGGGTTTAGTTTCTCCTGTGCTAGAAGTCTTGGCAATTTCAGCACTGGCAGCGATATTTGTAGAAGTATTTTCAGAGCTTGCCACAACAGTAGTGTCAGACTTCTTTGTGGTTTTGGGTAGACTGAGTTCTATCTTTGCCTGTTCCGCCTCTACTGTTTTCTGTTCTGATGTTTGAGCAGAATTCTGTGAATCTAAGGTTTGTTCCATTTTTTTGAGGTCCTTTTTTGGTCTAGATCTGGGGGCACTTTTGGGGTAGGGTGGCAATGACTTCTTATCAGATGATGGCAAAATGCTTGGTTCTTTAAGAGGACTTTTCGGTTTAGACTCTCGTGATTCCTTCACCACAACATTCTCAGCAGCTTGCTCAGATTTGGAAGATTTACTGTCACTCACTGTTTTTTTTGCCCTATATGAGTCATGCTTCTCTGGCTTGGTGTCCACTGGTGAGGGTGGAGTAAGTGACTCACCTTCTGTGTGAGCAACATCCTCATTTGAGAGCGGTATAGGGGGGTTACTAGGGAGCTGCCGGGGCAATTTACTTCCTGTTGGTGACAAATCTGTCTTGATTTTCTTTGGACTCTTTGGTACAGAGGTTTCCTTTGCTGACCTTTCTTTTGTGGTAGTAAGCTCTGGCTGCGCTGGACTTGTCGGTGTTGTCGGGGATAAATCTGTCTTGATTTTCTTTGGACTCTTTGGTACAGAGGTTTCCCTTGCTGACCTTTCTTTCATGGTAGTAAGCTCTGGCTTTGTTGGACTTGTTGGTGTTGTTGGCATTGAAGAAGCACTGCTTGTTCTGCTGCCAGCTGCTTTAGAAATTCTGCTATCACTCTCAGTTGTTTTGAGCTTGCTTTCACTAACTTTCTTGACTGACACCTGGTCTGAGGCTTTTGGTAGCCTACTCTTGGATGCTGGACTTTTTTCATTAGGAGTTGCCGTTGTTGTTTTAGGCTTCTGGCTTTCTTTTGACCTGTTAAGTTCATCCTTTGGCTTTACTGTCACAGAATCATCCTTGGGACTATTTTCAGCTAAAGCTGAAGAATTTTCTGGTTTTGCTTCGGAGATCTGTGTGTCCTGGAATTTTTGCTTTCTTAATTTAGGTGTTAACTTGATTTCTTTAGTTGATGGAGAGTTTGGTCTTTGAATAGCCCGTGAGGGCAGAGATGGAGCATCGTCATCCTGATGTTTCCTGGACGTTTTTGTTTCAGGTTTATCTGATGGTATAGGAGGTTGTTCCTTCAAGACAACATCAACTGTGTTCAACACTTTCTTTTTCTCAGTCTGTGCCTTCTCATCTGTGTTAGCTGCAGCCATCTCTGGCCCTTGAGACACAGAAATTGCTTTCTTTGGTTTTGGCAGAACCTCAGGAGCTGACTTTTTGGGAATTTTTGATTTAATGTCAGAAATCTTGTTGGTTGGAGAAGATGGATCCTTCATTGTGGGTGATTTACATACTGTTTGCTCACTGCCATTAGGAGAAGTCTTTCCTGACTGAGTATTCTCATCTGTCACTGCCTCAGAGAAGCTCTTTACACGGGCCAAAACAGCTTTTGGTTTTGGTGCTACTGGTGGGGCTGAACCCTTCGCTGCAGTTGTTGCATTTGAGGAAGTCCCTGCTTTCTCTAACTGTTTGCATGGAATAACTGGTTTCATCCGAGTGGTGACTCCTGTACCTCCAATGTTTGATTGTGTCTTCGGCATTTCTGTTGTCTGTGGCTCCTCTCCAGAGGCTTCAGATCCAGTCTGCTCGTTTGATGGTTCAGTTGGACTCTTTATATCCTTGCTGACACGTTGAGTTGAGCTAATTTCCACCTTAGACACACCTTCCTCACATGTCTGCTGGTGGGGTTGGCCGATTTCTACTGTCACGTTTTGGTTGGGAAGACTATGAAGAACAACAAACAGATTTAGACATAAATGTGTTGACAAATGTATGACAAAAGGTTCTCCTCCCACATATGTGCCTGTGAAACCAAACCCATAGTAATTAAGACAGGGAAGTTTAGACAACTAGAAATGCCCAAGTGTATTCATTCATCCATTAAAAAACACTTACATTCTCAAGACAACAAACAAAGTCAGTAGTGTGTGGCAGAATTCTACACACAAGAGTCATTCAGTTAAAATGATCACTTAATGCAGCATTGGACGGTATCAAGGTATTACGGTATACCGAGGTATTTAGAAGTCCCAAAGGTATGATTTTCAATACCGTAAAAAATACAGACGCTCCTCTTTCTATTAAACTGATACAGAGATGCTATATTGAGCTAGGGTGATCAGACGTCCTGCTTTGCGTTGTACTGCACAGCATTTTGACCTTTTGTCCCGCATCCCGAGATAATGTCCTGCATTTTCCTTGGTCATTTGGTTTTTAATTGTCAGAAATAAGAACACATGGGTTCTTTTACCCACCCGGCATATGAGCTGCTTATGCTGCTGCTACATAGTTTCTAATCTATTTAATAGCGCTACGTCAAAAGCAGTGACCTGGCTTATACAAATGCAACAAGCTTTTCTAAAAGCCTGGCTTTCATCCAATGGCTGAGAAGAGAGCAGTGAAATCAGTCATCAAGAGGCTGTGACAGCCGTCAATCAAACTGTGCAGACGTGGGGCCAGTGAACTCCTCTGCTAGGTTACAAAAACCAAACTTAGACAAAATTTGCAGATATGAAGGTAAGAGCTACCAGGCGACATCATGGCTACAAAGAAAGGAAAATGCTCTTTTAGCAAAGAATGGGCTGCGACATATTCCTGCATGTCCTTACTTAACCTTTTCCAGTTAAGGAATAGTAAAATTATATCAGCCTACTTGTCTCAACATTTTATGCTTCCGAGCGATATCGCATTCGATTGCTCTAATATTGCGAACAACACTGACACTGTCTAATATGCAATTAGCCTACTTAAAATAAACACGTCTACTTTGTCCTCTAGTCGATTCCACAGCACACCAATTAGGACACTGACATTCCCTCCCTCGTACACAACTATATAGAATAAAAGACAACGAAAGTAACCTGTACAACATGAAAAAATAAATGCGCATATGGAATTGATATTCATCATATAATCGTAAAATTACTAGGACTTTTAGATAAGCACTGGCCGATTTTTCCACAAATACCATCATATACCATTTACCCCGGTGAAATGTCAGGAAGGTATGACGGTATGCTAAAATAGATACCGCTCAAGCGTAATTTAATGGATGTACGTATGTGCATGTATATATATATTTATATATATAAACTCATTTATGAGTTAAAATAAATTTATCAGTGTGAATCACTTTTCCTTTTCAGCTGAATGAGGCTCATAAAACTATACCTTTACTAGAAGTTATACATAAAATTAATAACATTTTTCAACATCATTTCAATATCATTACTTGCCTTTTTGATTCACCTTGCTGTTGGAAAAAGCCTACCACCAACAGATTTGTAAGCTGTGAACAAACCTGTGTCTCATTGTTCTTCACTTACACACACACAAAAAAAAAAAATCATGGGAAATTTGAGCTCCAATTTCACACTACAGTCTCTACTGTACCTACGGAACAAAGCGTTCAGTGCAAAGCCATAAAACAAAGAAAAGAATTGCAGGCGTACTCACAGTTTCACTTCCAACTCCAGTGGGATCCTAGCCTTTGTATCAGTGTTTGGTTCTTTAACAGCCTCTGTCTTGGCTTGTTCATCCCCATCCACACTCGTCTGTGGGCTGACTAAAACTTTCTTGGCAAAGACTATTTCGCTCTCAGACAGTTTCAAACTCCTGCGTTTTTCCTTAAGGGTTTCAGCTTTTATGTCCTGTGTGGCAACACTCTTTGCTGTGTCTATGGTACTGTAATCCTGTACAACGGTCACATGCGCCTCTGGCTTTTCCAAGATCTGTGTTATTGATGTGGTCAAAACAGGCTCACTGTTCCCTGCCTGTGAGACAACCGGAGCACTTGTGTTGTTGACTCCAAGATCTGGTAAGCTGTCCACTGAGCTGACAGAGACAGGTATGGCAAGGACAAATGAGTTGCAAGGGGAGTCCTCACCATCAGCCTCTCCCGCCCCCAGGTGAGTTTCCACCCACACTGCTTTGTGTATCTGTACAGGTGAGGATTTAGACAATCCCATCACCCCTGTGTTCGGAGAATCTCCCGTAGGTGTGACAGACTCACGAGAACTACCACTAAGCCTTCGGGATTTTCCCCGTTTCCCTGAGTTTTTCTTTCCCATGGCGTCACTTGTTGGTTCGTCCTCTGACAGATTGTCAGAGCTTGACCGTCCGCCGGACTGTGATCCAAGTCTCACTCCAGTGAGAGCAGAGTATTTCCCACTGCCTCCAATCGCAGGTCTCAAAACTGTTTTTTTATACTCTGTGCCCCCTGAGACAGCAGATTTCAAAGTATCAGTCGTCTTGCCAGAAACATCCACAACATATTTCTGAAGAGTCCTCTCAACAGTTTGAGGGGCACTGTCTGACTGCCCTGCACTGGTCACGCTGGACTCCTGCAGATACACCTCTAGCTTCTTACTCACCTCTGAGGCCAGTCTTTTCTGCTGACTTGTCTCAGGGTCTTTCACCATGCATACATGTACCTCTCTCACACTGCCCTGGCTGCTATTTTCACTGTCAGCGAATGGCAAGTCACCTCCAACGAGGACAACAGAAGCCACACTCCCAAGGCTGGGGCTCCCTCTACACAAGCTTGTTTGTTCCCAGTACTCTGTAAGGAACACCTGGTCATCTGTTTCTGCTGGTGGTAAACCCGATGGATTGTTCACTTCATCAGATCCAGAAGGCCTTGAGGGGCTGGTTGGAGCTGAGGAACTTTCCGACCCCTCAGATGCAGTTTTGCCCTTCTTCCTGAACAAACTCCCAAGTCGCTTCAAGACACTTTTCCCCCCTGAGCTCTGTCATAAAGAGAGAGAGAGAAAGATAGAATTGAGTCTAGCAGAATGATACACTATCAAAGCAGAGTCATATTTTCAAACCACTGCAGTCACTGGTATGATGGGTATGATAAACACTCTTTTGAAACCTTGATTAATGTGAGCAAATATTTCATGTGTCTTTGTGAGACTTGTTTTGGCCATGCTATGCTGTTTAAGTACTTTCAATGAAAAACACAAAAAAAACCACAAATGACTTAGCCTAAGAAGTTTGGTACCTTTGAAAGGCAGCATAACATGAGAAAAAAAAACCCACTTTCATCGAAAAAGACGTATAATTAACCAATATGCGTTGCGATTGCTGCTCAAGTGTAGAAAGTTCGCGGTAACTGAGTCATAGCAGCCACATTTGAATAATACGACCCGTGGCAACGAACAAGTCAAGGCAGCAAGATTCCTATCGGCTTGATCTCATAAGTAACGGTATAGGGTTAAATAGAGAACAGTATAACAATACAGACAATGCACTGGTGAACGAAAAACACACAGCAGTATATAAGTCTACCAGAAAGTGGTTTCAGGGGTAGAGCTACCAAAATACAGATCAGTGGTGGAACAAAGGGTCCACTTTCTGCATATCAGAATTATATAGTATCAAGCATTAGCAACGCTAAAATGTAAGAAAGGAAATATATCCAAAGAGTGCCACGTTGACAACAACTTAAACTTTTAAAGACTATCACAGAACATCGAAATTGAATAAAAGGCTCAGTGCTCGCTGCCTAAAAACGCTTTAAAGCCCAAGACTAAGTGACAGCATGCAGATAATTACTTTTGTTCTATTATCCGGTTACTTACACGAATAGTCCATCATTCCCTTTAGGGCATCACCAAAAGTTTTGTCTAACTCTAATGTGGTTACTTGCCATGCTCAGACAAAAAATGTTCATGCCCGCCTTTCCACGCCCCCCTGTGACATGCTTTTTCAAGTTCAAATAACACAGGATGTCACGCGAATCAACATAAATAAACTACACAGTTAACGTATTAATATGATTATTGACTGCACGGATTTGAGCACAATTCAAGTACTTACCATTTTAACAGGTTTAAGGGTCGAGTCGTGATATGCTTAGTGTTGATTGCGTCCGCATAGAAACTGTCTGAGCCTAAAAAAACACTATAGTTTCACTTTTTCAGCTCTTCACCATTAAGACCCTCAATCATTACAGTCCGTCAGAGACAGAAAGTTGGTCAAAGTACTGCTGCGTTGAGAGGCGTCACAGAAAGGTGCATGACCTCGAGTTTCAAATTGAAACTGAAGTCCTACTTCGGACTTCGGACGTTCGGACCAGAATTCCTGTTGTGCCTGAGGTATACTGTAAGGACTATTGTGTAACTACCACAGCAAACACGGTCTTTGTCGTCCGTTCAAAATCTATAGTAACGGCCTTGTGCCAACAGCCACACCCTTCTTCCCACGGAGTCAGAAGCCTACAGCTCACAGTGCAGGAAAATTCTCATAGAATTATAGGTTTAGAAGCATTAAAAGTATTTCTGGGATATCTGTTCAAAATGTGATTTTATGTCTCTCTGTGACATTCACTTGATTTCATTCTCTCATTTTCTCTTGAGTAGCCGTAGTTCTAGACTGTAGATAGCGCCTCAATGACCAACTTGACTCGTTTGATGGATAAGAATTTCACCATGTTCTAATTATAAATTGATATAGTTCAGGATCAACCCTGGATTTCTCTACACACCTACCTGGGTGTTTGTATTTGATGCTTTTCTATACAGTAAATTTCCTAAAACCCATGACAGCTTCCCCTTGAAATCTTGTCAAGAAATGGTGTTTTAAAAGAGCCCTATGACAGTCTCATTAACCACCTGTATTATCTTCAGCCTCACTTAACGGAAACACAATAAACATGGATACAGGAACAGATTCTTAACCACAAGCTAAATAAAAAATAGGTAATCATTACATGATTTAATTGGCTGTCACATTTATAACAAGGGGCAATGATCATAGTTCTGTAGGTCACTGGGAATAACTTGCAGTAATCTACAGGGAGGACTACTCCTCAGTAAACATGCTGTTAGCCCTTAAGTATTACAGTCTTCCCAAATTGTTATAGAGGTAGCACACACATGTTTCTAAAGGAAAAGAAGAGCAGAACTAGAAACAAAATCTTTGTCATCTATCAAGAATCAGTCAACTGAAATAGACTCTATGGTTCTGCATGGTAAGGTTGGAGTGAGACTGACACATTTACTAACCAGTGATTGCTTCCTTAAAAGATATTATCTTAACATTTTAAACTCCCTCTCTAAACTTTTCAACTACTATTTAAGCCATTGCAAGAATTAAAAATACTCAAAGTACAGTACTTAACTGAAAACACTTCCACTGAGAAAGGTAAATATTTGCTTTCATTTACACTTCCAGTCATTATACTGTAATAACACTAAGAGCACATAATTGAGATTCACAGTATTGTAACTACATCGTACTACATTCTCTCTCCCTCTCTCTCACTCTCGCTCTCTCTCTCTCTCTCGCTCAAAAAAAGTTCTAGAGTCCTGATGTAGCGGATGGAAAATTCAATTTGAGATGTCTACAAACACGCAGCACTATTTGTGTTGTACTGTTATTCGCTGTGGGAATCCAACTGTCACATGATGAGGCCTCTAATGTGAATTATTCAATACCTCATTGTGCTTTCAGCCCTGCCTGTGTACTGAACCCTGTTGGGGAGATCCACTAAGACTTCACATGTCTTTCTGTTTGACCCGGAAGTCTCGCTCAGTTTTGTTTGCTTGTTAGGTTGTCTTTGATTCGCCAACATGAAAAGTTCAAACCAGCAGACTGTTGGGAATAGTCTTGATTATACATTTCACCTCATCAGGATCATATGTTCCATGTCCCACCCCTGGGTCCCACCTCTGGGCCATCTTCAGAGACACAACCCAGAGGACCAGCCCACACAATAGTTACTGTTAGTGATACCTCTGACATGGCCAATGTAACCCAGAGGATTACACAACAAAGAGGCAATCTGAACTTTATCCACTGTAATTATCAGCCTGGACTGCACTTGTCTGGTTGTGTGTGTGAAAACAACAACAACAACAACAACAACAATAATAATAATAATAGAATTGCCAGAATTCTGACCAGAACAAGGAAGTTTGACCACACGACACCTGTCCTGGGTACCCTTCATTGGCTCCCAATTCATGCAAAGGCAGATTTTAATGTCCTCTTATTAACTTATAAAATTTTACATGGGCTTGCGCCGGCCTACCTATCTGACTTAATTACACCCTATAACCCCCCTCGCACCCTGCGCTCTCAAGATTCTGGACTATTAGCCGTTCCAAGAGTTAAAAAGAAGTCTGCTGACAACCAAGCCTTTTCTTACTGCTCTCCCTTCCTCTGGAACGGTTTACCTACAGAAATTAGGGAGGCAAACTCTCTCCATACCTTTAAAACCAGACTAAAGGCTTATCTATTTTCTCTAACTAATGAATAATATAATTTTGATTTGACTTTGTTGTAGATATGTAAAGCCCTTTGAGACTATAAATAGTGATACTGGCCTCTAAATAAACTTGTCTTATTATTATTATTATTATTATTACTTGTATGCCTTTGTTAACATACTAAAAATTCAATGAATAGTCTACTAAAAATAGCTCAGACTACTGTACTAATTTTTACTTATTATTACTGATAAACCCCAGAGCTAGTGTTTACTGACAATTGTAACATGAAAACTTGACAACTATAAACTGAAATAGGGGAATTTACAGAGAGTACTTCATTCAGAAATACGAACAGCTGACTGTCTAAACTATTAAAAAAATACATACAAACATGAAACCCAAACCTGAGTGTTCCTGTATTCCCAGATTATGTCCCCATTAATCAAATTTTAGCTTATGTGAGCTATCTTTCAGCTGGAATCTGCACCATGGCACGTGAATGTGAAACTCAAAAGAGCACAGGCACAAAACCCCAGGCACAATTCAAATCAGACTGCTATTTTCAGGACAAAGAATTATGAGCAGAGTGACACAAAGTCTAGCCACTTCCTCTTCCCCACTGAATGTTCCCTTATTGCCATGGTTTCAAAAAAAACACATGGAGTAAGTTTAGCTACGGAAATACTCAGTGAGTTTACAGAATGCTTCATGTTGAATGGCCTCATCTGTTGTTACCAAATTACAGTCTCATGGAATTTTGTCGCCCACATGTGGACATTTTCTGCAGTTATTCCAGCAGTTATTCTCAACGAAACAAAGACAAACACATAAAGATTAACATGTCCAATAAGGTAAACCTAGCCAAAGTGGAGAATATTTACAGTGCGGAATACCCATTATATCAGATCACAAGTTCTCAAAAAAGAACAAAGAGTAACTCAGTATTGTAAAATATCAATGTCACACTGTAACTGCAGTGCTACACAACTACACTGCATAAGCAGAGGTTAATCCTCTACTGCACACAATAGCAGGAACTAGCCATGACTAAATTATCAAGCAAATGAGCAACATCACAATGTTGAGTGCTGAGGCTGATGAAGCATTGTCCCTTTTGTGTATTTGGCTTGTTGCTTGTTCGAGGACACTTATTAAACCAGAAGTTCAAGTGTCTTTTGAAATCAAGCCAGACGTGACAGACAACATAACTCATGGCACGTAGCTTGTCATATTACTTAATTCCTGACTAATTTTCATTTAATAAAAACAGGATGTATCCTAACAATCCTGTTGTCAGCACAAGGCTTCCTTGTTCTCTTCTAATGTTACACTGTGCCTCCTACTGGTCAGTAATATGAACAGTTCTTGATGTGACCACAACACAAAGCAAGAAAAAACAAGGTAATATTGTCTTCTCAACACATACTTTATCATATGGTAAAGAGCAGAGTTTTGCTGACTCTTTCACTCACCTTTCTGGATCTTACAGAGGACGAAAATGAACCAGACAGGTCAGCCATGTCCAGACTCAGGGTGGAAGAAGAGTGGGAGTGTGTGGGGCTAGACCAGGACCCTGTCCTCCCGTTGCACTCTGTCTGCACACTCATCTGATCAAAGCTCCTATGACAGAACAGAGAGAGACAGTGAGAGACAAGAAAGGAGAGTGCAAACTTGCTGTTAGACTGATGTACTGGGATGCATGAGTTAGTGTCGCTGTTGTTCAACTATATTTGTGATTAGCTCATGGGACTTTAAGTCTTTAACACAAAAACTGTCAACCTTGGAAATGCATGTCTTTATAAAATTAAGATATATTTATTTGCTCAATCTATGTTACAAATGAGTTGGAACTCTCTATTTCTCTTTGCCGCTCTCTCTTAAACAAGGAGGGAAAGAGACAAAGAAGGCTCCAGTTCATTTTCTTCCTCCTCCTCTTATACACACAGAGAGAGAGAGAGAGGGAGAGAGAGAGAGAGAGAGAGTGAAACAGAGAGAGAGATAGATCGACAGACAGAAAGATGGACAGAGGGAGAGAAACACAGAGAGAGATAGTAAGATAGATAATAGATAGATTATATTATATTATATTGTAAATTTAATTTAATTTAATTTAATATTGTTCTTCATATTAATCTAAACATTCTATAACGATATGGTTATTTTCTTTTTTTTTTTGGAAAACAAAACATTCTCAATGTCTGTGCTTCTGGATTGACAGGTGGTCCTCACATAATAAAGATACAATGGTAAAAGCTCCAGGAATTTAGTGGGTGAGCTCTTCAAGAAGCGTGTTGAAGCTCCCTCTGAGGAAAACCTCTTTTGAAACATATTCTGACTAACTCCCCTCAAGCCACCAGAGGGCATTAGCCATTGTTGGCTTCAGCAGATCATCAGATGTGTCAGATTCTCCTCTCATGGACGGAGATGGATAAGCTCCAGTTCCTGTTAGAGACTGACTCATCCAACCATACACTAAAATTAGTTTCCTCAAGTAAGAACAAGCCTTTGAGGCCATTTCCAATAGAGAGTGAGTAACTCATATAAAAAAGTTTGTGTAAATCATAGTATTCACAATGCAGAATTATAGTGATCAAAAAGTAGCATTCGTTATTTGTGTGGGTGGATTACTGAAACTGAACCCGGTGTGTTTGTGAGCGTTTCTTTGTTTGGACTAATACAACTGTTTTAAGGCTTGCACTGTAGAGACAGAAAAGAAAAAAAAATTGTGCCTGATAATTTGGGAGGGCACGAATTATTGCATATCCATATAGCATTGTTGAGTTCATTCATGTTTACGACCTGGGGCGAAGGAAACAAGCCAAGGTATGACATATGAAATACAAAACTTTGATGCTAATAAAGTATCGTTTTACGAAGATAGGTGGGAACTGCTAGTGAATATTACCAGACTCTCAATGACATGCTTACTCATTTAAAAAAGTCCATAGTGCATTAACGGACCATTGAAATTCAGTGAATACACATAGATTATTCAAATTTAAAAGTAAAACTATGGAGGAGTCTCAAGAGAATGCACACTCTTTTGTATAGCTCCAATCAAGAGGTAAATGGGAAATCTACATCCGATGAAATCAGGAACGCTATTTGCCATAAACAGCCTATCAAACCTTATGAGGGCCCCTGACCGTGTATAGTCAACACTATTCTGATACATTTCATGTTGGTATTAAAGATAGAACTGGTACCTGCAAGATGCTGACGATGGAAATATTCATGTCAAAGACATGGGCAATGCAGACACAGATAAAAAATTTTTTCTCTGTGCCTTAATCTTGCCATATGTTGCAAAAAAAGTACTTGCCACACTGGGTATGAAATTGTAAAATTAACCATTTAAACTACTAAATCTTACATTTTATATTACATATTTGTGCAAGTACAAGAAACACCATAACTTCAGTCTTCAGAATGCAGAGTGATACTACCAGGCATCAATCTTACATTCCCTTCATTTGCCAATAGTCTCTCATTCCCCATTGAAGTCAAGCAACAATGTCTTCATATGTCACAGAATTATGCTGCTGCCAAACTCACTGATGTTGTCTGGTTCCTCACCTCCTCAGACCCAGTTACCAAAGAGTTACCCAGTTACCTCCCCATCAAATAGAGCACAGCTGTAACCAACCAGCTTTTCTCCATAGCATCTAGTATGGTAGCTAATTAACTAGTTTCTAACTGCAGTTTGAATCAGTCTATTGTACAGTGACGACTGTGAGATGTCTTTCACCTCCTCTCTTTTTTTCATTTTATTAAAGTCTAGAAGGCTTGTAGTTTACTGAACAAGCTTACACTTGCTAGAATCAGAGCATACAAGATACCAGTCCAGTACTTACCGGCGTTTTCATTTGTTGTGTGCAAAATGTTTTTATACTCATATTTGCTTTCCTTAACCATTATTATTAAATTCTATTATATTTTATCCATGTCAGCTTATTTCTCTTGGTCAAAAGTGAGCTCAACTAGCTTTAAATACGACAGAAATTTCTTCAGATCTTCATTTTTACTAACTCTTACTTGCATAACAAATTAATGTAATTTGTTTGTTTAAATGGACTGGTGCTCCCAGTTATAAGAAGTACTATTAATACATGTTATCGATTAATCAATCACAAAGCAATAATTGACAGCAATAATTACTCACAATCTCCTACATGCTTACCATGCAGCGCTCTACAGAATTTGTCCAGACTGATAAATTAAGACACTGAGAATTGAGAAAGTGGCATTTTGGATCTTTACAACATACAACTTTACTCTAATTTCAACAGAGCTTTTAAAGCACAGCCAAATATGGGCTCACAGTCTCTGGAAAACTCCTATGTTGTAGTCTTGGGTAAGGACTAAGTGCAAGGGGAAAAGCCTATGTTGGTTTGAACAAGACTGTTACACCAGCATTCCAATAGGCATAAAACATAAGCTATATCAATGAGTCCACTCAGAGTTCCAGAAACAAAAACTTCTCAGTGAGGTCATACTCTATGCTCTCATGCTATACAAGAACGAACCTTATTACCATGTAATCAGCATGTTTCACTGCACAATTACATTACCACGTAATCAGCCTGTTTCATTGCACAATTACATTACCACGTAATCAGCCTGTTTCACTGCACAACTACATTACCATGTAATCAGCACGTTTCACTGCACAATTACATTACCATGTAATCACCATGTTTCACTGCACGACTACATTACCACATAATCAGCCTGTTTCACTGCACAATTACATTACCATGTAATCAGCCTGTTTTCACTGCACAATTACATTACCACATAATCAGCCTGTTTTCACTGCACAATTACATTACCATGTAATCAGCACGTTTCACGGCATAATTACATTACCATGTAATCAGCACGTTTCACGGCACAATTACATTACCATGTAATCAGCCTGTTTTCACTGCACAATTACATTACCATGTAATCAGCCTGGTTTCACGGCATAATCATATTCTTTGAGCAGAGTGACTCTATAGACTGAGGCACAAGATTGTATTTGTTAAATGTTTTAAAATATCCCACTTGTAATCTAGACCATAATCTCCTAAACAAGTTTTTGGCTCATCCTAAAAATAAATAGGCCTACACAAATAAATACTTGACATCCTACCACACAACTGAGATATGGACATATTATTTTGTATTAGTGCAAGTCATAAAAAATTACCTAAAACCAACTACTTTTTACAATTTATTTAGTTTCAATAACAGTTAAAGCTAAACTACACAAATTGTTAAAATATTTCTAGTTGGGACTCCACCTCTTCATATTGTTAATGTGCTCTGTCAGTTGAGCCTTCTGACAAAAATCCAAAAATGTGCATTAACCTGTCATAGTGGGGAGGTGAACATTGGATCCGCTTAGTTCATTGCTTAGATACCCTGATGACATCAGGAATGCTCTAGAGACCAGAGAATATATTTGAAAACACACACAGCTTCTAGACATACATACTAAAGAAAAAAATACAATGTAAATACAAAATTTTAAGTTCAATATTAAGTTGAGATCATTTGAAAAATAAAATGCAACCTGCATGAACTTAAGAGTCAACTGCCTAAAATCATTAAAGCTTAACCTTTGACAACAGAAGAAATTCTCTTAGTCCTGACCCCTTCCCTCAAGGCAAGTTCACTAGAGAAACGCTGATGTCTAAGTGCTTCTGGAAGCTAAATGGCAACTGTTTGAAATTCAGCAGCACATCTGAGACATTCTTTTAGAAAACTATATTTAAGGCTACCAATACCAACATTGATTTTGGGAAAAGGGCAAAATTCAGCATGAATTTTGGTTCATGAGCTGATTATGTAAAACAGCTCCACATACTGTGGATAACAAAGGGCACATAGATATGATGGTTTGTGAGCTGACAAGGGGAAGAGCCCTAATGACAAGCAAGGTTAACTCGACAAGATTTCACCACTGGCACCACAGTGTTTCCAGAAAATCAGTCGCTGGCTGTAAGTAAACCAAAGTGACATGGAGACAGCTCTGACCAAGTGGTTACTGCAGTTTCCCTTCCCAAGCTCTCTGTTCTTATCAAACCTCTGTTACTTTAGCCAGAGCAAACACTATATGTGTGTGTGTGTGTGTGTGTGTGTGTGTGTGTGTGATAGTCTAGGCATGCATATGGCATGCACATACCTGATCTCACATTGCGCAAATTGTACAAACAGTTGAATGAACACTACCACTCAGTGATCTCAGCCCTTATAAAAACAGGGTCGTACCTCATGAGGACAAAGTAAATAATAAATTTAATAAGTGCAAGTTAAGATCAAGAAGGGTTGAAAAGATAGAAAATACTGCCTCACAAACACTTCTCCAAGCCATGAGTCACCGTCAGAGGTGCTGACAGAACCGTTTTCAACTGAAGTCCATTCTAAACCAACACTGAAATTTTAAAGTGTCTTTGACAGAGTCTACTCACAAAGGAGCATAGGAGCTCCCACTGAGTTGTGTTTTTGACACGATTCAAATGATTACTGATTTGCCATGGCTATCAATTGTACAATATGTCACAGAAAATATAAATTACATTAAAAGGTGTCTCCTCTATGACTCATACTTGAGAAACACATTTCAAATGTCGTGCATAACCATAAGCTCTATACATAAATTTTATGACATGAATGTTTATTATACTTCAAATACACAATGCTGAAAATGAAAGAGGTTTCTATAGTGAAGGAAATAACATTGATAAGTACTGAGAGTCCTAATATCTACGATTATGCATTACATTTCTTTACATGTTAACATACAGTCTGCTTGGTCCTAATTTGTCTTTACGGTGACAAGTTCAGTAACAAAAATAAACTCCTCCTCCTTTGCCATTCTTAGCATGGAAAAATTACTTCTCATAGTCAGTGTCCATTCAAATTGCTGACTGCAAATTGTGCATGGTCTGTGACACTCTAAGGCCTTGCAATGTGAAAAGAGTTTAATGACGTAATAACACAATGAAGTAATCGAGACATGTTGACTCTGGAGCGTCACAGACACTCCTTCACTCTCTGTTTCATGCTTCATTGGAGCTGTAATTAAGGTGACAACTGTCTAACAGTTCTGCTGACAAATCCATACAGAAACACGTGGGTTCAAGTCAGTACGTGAATAGAGTTAATCAAATATCAGGAATTTCAAATGGGTATTCAACTGAATACATTCAAGAGTTTGAGAATATGTCTCCATATTGAACACTGGAAGTATTTGAGCATCAAATGATGATAGTTTGAAGCAAACCAACAAGAGGAAGGATAAATGCACTCGTCATCAAAAAATAAAACTTATCTTGTGGACACACGTGTCACCAAAGACCTTTGGAGCTGCATTATCCACTTGCACTGAGAACATAATGGATCTAAATTAGTTTTGTTTCTTAGTAATTCAGTAACCAATTCAACAGTCAGAGTATTTTTGATAGAGCTGACAGAGTACACTGTTCACAGTGAAACCAGAGAGGTTTGATCTTCAGACTAATGTTGTCTCCTTCTTTTCCAGTTCCTCTCTCTCTTACTGTCTTTCTCTGGACTTTCCTGCCCACTTCTCACCCTCTCTCTCTCCCTCTGTGTGTGTGTGTGTGTGTGTGTGCTTGTGTCTGAAACTGAGCCCTTGTGTAAAATGTCGACATTACACTGGTGTTTACACTGTGTGCCACCTATCAGAAACTGTGTATTTAATGTTCTCTTTTTGGTGCCCTGCTGGGTGCAGGAGTGACAGAACACAAACAATACAAAGGACATTTCACAAACACATGCAGTTTACACAGTTTTTATATGCTCTGTTTCATATGCTCTGTTGCCTCTCTGAAAGACCATACAGGCTGTTTCCAAACTTACACAACTACTACTCAAAGATAATGTCTGAAAGGAGTTAGACAGCTGTGTTAGATTAGTACAACAATAAAATCCAGTAGAACTGAAAGTCTGTGGAAAAGAGGATTGCCTATCACTATAAATTAAATTATTCTACAAACAGTATCTATATCCAATCCAGTTAAAATTTCCATGAATGCCATTTAAGATGCTGATTTTTAAAGAACAACAAAACAAACAACAACAACAAATGAATAGTGTAAATGCAATATGGTGGGAATGTGTCAGCAGTCAAATTGATGTGTTGTAAAGACAGGTTGCGATTGATAAGGAAAGGAAAAGGAAATGTGCAGCTCCCTCAGCATGGCCATGCTAGTTTAATGCAAGTTTGTTTATTTAGCACTGATCAAATAATTGCCTTCTCTAGGTTTTCTATGTCCTGGGAGGCCATGCACCAGCTGTCATAATGATAAAATGTCCATCCGCTGTTAAAAGTAGACACACCCTTTCATAACTCACATAGCTAATTCAACACTTTTCAAACATTTACAAAAAAAACTTCAGCCATGAAACGGTTTGTGGTGTATATCAAATATTTACAGTTCGTGAGAAATATCATTTGACTACCTATTAGTTAAAGACTGAAAAAATAACAAACTTTGGCAGCTGTTTGGGTGTTACTCAGTAACTGAAATACCAATGTGATGAACAGTACCCAAGCAGGTTAATGCAGAAACAGGAAGGATAAACAGCTAGGCGTGCAGTGAGTAATAACCTCATCAACATTTTAGCTGACGTGGTTTCTCATGTCTCCCCTGAATTTAGGTCATCCTTTCAAATTAAAAGTCATATCATTCTCAAACACAAACCAAACACTTCAGAATTATGGTCTTTGGGTGATCAAGGTGTAGTGCACTGCGCAGAGAGAGTTTGCAGCAGTGCATGCTCAAACTGTCGAGTGTCACTGAAACAACACGCTAAAGCTGAGTACATCCATCACGTGTGAAAACCAGAATGCACTGTTTTTTACTACCCACACACACAGTGACAGATTTAGAGCCCCAAAGGCCGCTGGGCATAACGACCACTCATTTACAGTAAATTTATACAGGTAATGGATCCAGGCATCTGTCATTACAGAGTAATAAGGGAGAGAGGCAGAGGGAGAAGGGGCAGAGGGAGAAGACAGAAACATTAATGAAAACAGCATTTACAAGACAGTAAAAAAAAGTTACATTTCGGTATTACAGAGATTACACAGATACAGCTTTTTGGATTTGAGATCATTTTGCTATGATGCTTATGATAGTGTTATGTGTGATGACATTCTGCTCTATAAAACTAAGTTATTGTACCATTGAACTTTGGTTGCACCCATTCAAGAAATTAGGTGAGTTTAGATGAAACTGGATTTTGAAATGGAATTTTTTTCAGCTGACTTTCCTGCCCAGAGGCTGGAAGTGACGGAGGTGACACGTGTGCTGTGATATGATACTCTATCCTGCACCATATCCTTCATATCTCAGAACTTATTTTGCTAATTCAATCTGGTGGAGAGATACCTGCCTAAGCAGAGTAACCTCATACTGACTGGCACAGGCATGCTTAACTCTGCACAATTCACACACTACTTACATACATGCAAATGTAGTAGTGCCGTTACTCATATGCAGTGTAACCGTACATTATATATAACAGTGTAGGGTCTGGTCCATCATCAGCTGACAAACTCCTCCTTCATAGGCCTCTGGGACAAAACGCTTTATTAGCGGCTTTGTTTTTTCTGTCATGACACGCTCTTGAAAGGTTTCTCTTTGAAACAGACAGAATGGGAAAGCCAAACCACAGTGAAATTACTCACAGTATGTTTTGTATTTTCACCTCCCTTTTCTTCTCTGTATGGAGACTTCAGACCAAAGGAAGGAAAACTCTTACAATTAATTTGTGAGAGCCCCTTGTAGATTATGTGTTTCATGACAGCTGTCGTAGATGGACAGCATCAATTTTAAAACAACAACAACAACAACAACAAATTTCTATATGTGGAGCAGTGGTTTGACAAGCGTCAGTGGGTATGACTTAGCGAAAACAGGGTAATAACACATGACATTATTTGCAGTCATTGTTCTGTATGGCTCATCCGTAAGACAGTCAATATATGTCTAGACTAATAGGAGCTTGAAACACAAAAGAGGGTGTGGTTCAGCACAAGGATTAACGTTCACAAAAGTGAGAGGAAAGAAAAAGCTTTAATGTGTGTGATTCCTATTTTTAATTTAACCCAGTTTAATGGATGATTCATTCATTGAAACTAAACATCTAGGACAGAGTAGTTACATCACACTTTCTTTTGCAGTTGACATGTAGGTACACAGGAATTATGTCCACTTTACATTAAATGGAATCTGTACACACATATAGCGATAAATTACACTAATAAAAGAATAAAAAGTAACTGTGGATTGTGATGTGATCACAATGCAGTTAAAAAAAGATATGCATAAAAAAATCCATGTAAATTGTGTATTCAGGAATGATTTAATAGCTATTTATAAAAGTCTTTATGTCCTGGTGTCATGTTTCAGTGTAACAGTGCTCAATGACTTGTTATGGTACAACAACAGGTACATGGCTTTACCTCAGAAAAGTAGGTAAAAAGTATAGATATGATTTGTGGAATATGAGGAGGTGAAAAAACTATATAATTAGAAATAATCATGAAAACACAAGGACAAATGTGGAAGGTTGAATGTGAATGATGAAAAACACATTATGATGAATAACATACAATTATCAATTAACTTACTGTTTTACGGGCAAGATTCATTCTTTTGGAATGAGATACTAGCTACATAAGGCACCTAACTAAATGCAGCAAACAGTGTGTGTCTCTGTGTCTCTGTGTTTGATATATTACTCAGTGAGTGATGAGCCCCCTCAAGCAATGAACTCTTTAGACCTCTTTCTCTCTCTCTCTCGCTCTCTCTCTCTCTCTCTCTCTCCACCCTGGCTCTCTCTCTGTTTCATAGACACCACCTCTACCATCTCCAGAGCAGCCTTGCCTCCTCACTTATTTGGGAAGGGGAGAGGTCATCTGTAAAGGAGTAAGGTCACTCTGAGTGGTAAAGCAACATGCATTAAGTGCATGTGCAATAAATCCATACAGATCGTGTCAGAAAGGGCTACAAAACAAAACTAAAATGGCTACTAAACAACAAGTGCATTCCATTGGAGTGAGTCTTAACCCTGCTGCTGGGAACAGATGGGGAAAGGAAAAAACTATAAGACAAAGACCTTTTTGAAGAGAACAGACGGGTGGGGGGAGGCATATTGATACTACTGTATCCTCACAGCAGAGGTTGCTGATAAAGCAATCTCCAAAGAGTTGGCTGCTACAATATTTCTGTTTGTTTTTCCTTGGTTACCCTGGCAATCCTCGCTAAGGTACCTCAATAGACTATCTGAGGTGTTTTCATCAACATACACAGTAGCATACAAGGAGGACATCTTGAAATGTGTGTGTGTGCTGAGTCTAGTGTGCAAATTCTTTAGCAGTTAAACTAAAAAAGGCTCCAAGTATCTTTCTGTTCCTAAATTCTAAGTAGTCCATATATGCAATTAATATTCTGACAACACCATTCACAATCCTGTCTATTGGGCTTGAAGTGTATACCCGTAAAAAGCACAGAGCCTATTTAAAACAGATCAGCCTTGCTGCTGTGATGGAATGTTGCTTCTGTTTTGCATATCGGTTAGCTTCCTTCCCGCTGCTGTTTTATTTTGGGTTTTTTTTTTTAAGGAAGCAAAACTGCACAACCACTGATTAGCATCAGGTCTATATTTCAAATGATTCTGATGATGATGAATAAAGCAATGTCAAGTAACTGAGAAGCTTTGCTGACTTGTCCGTAGATGTTCTGAGTCTAGTTATTTGGTCTTCTTTAGTAATCAAAGTAATACATTAGTTCAGGGTACAAAGATTTGGGATCCCAGATATCTCCAAAGCGAAAACTTACCATACCTCAAAACAACCATACGACCTGCGTGATGCCTGTAACGCATCTATTATTGTCACAGGCATGAATAGAAACAAAGCTTTGTGCAGTGTAGCTGGTTAACTTCATGACTGGAACCCTTCTGGCAAGTTCCCAGCAGTTGTCAAGGAGATGAGAGGCCACATTTCACTTCGCCTCTACACCTGCCTGATAACACACCCTGAGCCTCAGGCAAACTCAACCGCCCTGCACAAGTCAGGAATATCACAGTCATATGACCTGAGGGAGCCTATGTGGTTCTAACTGTGAGTTTGACTGAGGGCTATATGATGGCGTGTTCTGAATACATGCAATTATTATACGCACATACACACACAAATGCACAGGTAAACATGCTTACATATAACACAAACTGACAGTGAGCTATAGAGATGGGGTGTGGCATGGGCAGTGCTTGGTGTCGGACACAGACACATCTGCGTTAAGATAGAATTACTTTTCTTGCTCTGAGAATAAAAATATGCAGCCACAGCACATTTAAATGGTCACTTTTAGCTTCAGCTTAATTGTCCTCTCCACCCATCTGATGCTGCACAATATGAACAAACATATCTTAAATGCATACAGATACCTCTCATTCATGTCATTCTCTCAATCATTCTGTCAACTAGAAAAGTGCTTTCACATATGCTAGAGTGCAATGTAAACATAACAGACATTCACCCACAATGTCATTATGCTTTTTTACAATGAATACTCTTTGGAGTCCTTCAGCAGAAAATCCCTTTGTACCCATTACATATGCAGATTCTTTTACTGCAGCAGGAACTGGGCACGATATCTATGGAAAACCATGATGATCTGAATGATACTATATAGCAGTGTCCAAAGATAAATTGCCTATATAGACAAAAAGCAACAGATTTAGCAGGTGATCAGGAGTATGAAGACTTTTATGTGAAGGAAGAAACTGTTTGTGGTCTGATGTTATGCCCACAGATTGAGATCTGAAAGTGTTGAAAATGAACACAGAAGAAATCCTGGATTTTTGGAGTGCATTTGGGTCAGAAAAGGTGATTCAAGTCGGGAATCTTCTGTATACTTACAGTCACTGAGAAAGATCAAACCAGAAGAAACAGTCTACACCACACTGACCACACACATCACTGTCCATGAGGTCTGAGGTTTTGAGGATGAGGGTAACATTTGGAATACATAACTTCCACAGTGTGCGTTATCTTGTTTAATGTGTATTGTGATCTAAAGCCAGACAATAACACATGGCAAAGCTGTCTTTCTCCGACATTAGAGAACCAGAATGTTCAAATGTGTCTTTAAGTGTCATTCAACAGATGACCACAGCAACCGTCTTCTTCTCTTTCATGTTCCCTCAGACTCCAGACTGACACTCTCATGATTAAATTTGCTTTTCCACTTGTTGTACTCCATCAAAACTAATAAACCACTCTCCCGAATGAACATCTACAGACCTGTTTTGAGGTTGCCACTCGAACTGGTTTAGCAACCGACAACCAAATATTTTTAGTATTTGTTAGAAAGAGAAGTGCCAGACCACAGGCCTACTGAAAAACAGGCCGGACACTCCCTGTTCCACTTTAGCTCTGTAAGGACTCTTTCTGTTTGTTGTGTTTGGTGATATTAGTTTGAATTACATGAAGCTGTTGTCTTTGTCATTGTCTAACTATGTGAACGGATTACATAGATTATTTAAACAGCACGGGGAAATAAATAGCTCTTTTTAAACTGCTTCCGGCTTTGCGTATTGTGTGCAGTGCCTTGTTAAATGAAAAATGTTTAATCAGCACTGTTAAATCCAAAATGAACCAATCAACTACGAGGGTCATTGTCATCTTTATCATCTCTCCAAACAGAGTAAGCAAACTAAAGTAAAAAAGCATAACAACAAAAACAACAAATATGACAATAACAAATAGAATAATATGTAATTCAAGACAAAATGATAAACACATCAACATCATGAACCAGAAGGTCTCTTGTGGTATCTTAAGTAATAGGTCCTCAGTATAATCAGGCAAAGTAAATGCTGAAAACCACTCTTTACAAAAAATGTGCTTGGTGTCAGACCGTGTACATCTCTAAGGTAGATCTGAATACTCCTTAATCCATTCTTCTTAGAAAGGCTACACTTCAATGCAGAGCTTAGACTATCACTTGGACATGAGGGAGGTGGCCATGTGAGATCGCTGCATCTCTGACCATCTAGAATACCATCTTCATTTGCCCAGGACCAAAACACAGCTTACTCTAGAGCTCCAAAAGATCTATTTCTTGTTCATCGGAAACAGATTCAAACTGATGTCAACAGAAAACTGCAACTTTTCTTTCATGGAAAAAGGGGCCAGTGTTAGCTGCTGAGGTCAGTCTTGGCAGATATTTACATCCCTAGGCAGTAAGAGTGTTTGAGAGCTTCATTGTTGGATTTTTTGGGCTGTGGAAAAAAAAAACAACAGTAGCTATATGGCACAATGTCAACTTGTTTTGTAACTTGTACTCAAAACACGTAGAAGTTATAGGGATAAAACAGATTGCATAAGTTGACATGAATAAATCATGATAAAACTCAGCATGACATTTGTGAATACAAGTCTCAAAGGAAACAACATGGCAGCAAATATATGTTGACACATGCCACTTTGATTTTTTTCATTAAAATTTGAAAAGGTCGTTAATATTAAATATAAATAATCTGTTGCTTTGCAGCAACATGGTTACACTGTTTGAAAACAAGCCAAAGAGAGACTAAAGTAATTTGAGTTTTAGGTTTGTAACTGAGTGGTCAAAATTTCCCATATTTGCTGGCTTAAAAATGGAAACTATAAACTTTCCATCAGTAATTAAACTAACCCTGAAGTACTGTGATTCCTCTTCAAAAACACAAGTCTCTTTTTCTCAGAGTTTAGATTTAGGAAATCAGACGTAACAAGTTTGAGCGTGTCTTGAATCAATTCAGGACACAAAGCCCTGGTGGTTCAAAACTGTGAAAAAACAGCCATGGGGGTGAATAAGTCATGTATCGCTGTTTCTGAGAACCAGATTCTCACCAGAGGATCTCACAGTCATTTTTCTCACAGAAGAGTCATATAACCCCAGCACACAGATGAGGACTGAGGAATTAACAGCTTAAGTGATGGTTTATAGTTGCAAGTTAAGTTTCTACAATAAAGTCTGGCAACTGCTGAAACATAAAGTCTTGTCACTAATCTACAATTGTTATACATTAATCCCAGCTCACTTGATAAGCCAAATGTACATATTCATTCGTTCGTTTGTTCATTCATTCATTCATGCATCAAAGTCATTCACTCATTCATTCATGGAGGATATTCTTTTTTCACTCTTGCCATTCTTGCTATGACTCACTCGAGAAAACCAGCAAAGCTGGGAATCATATCAAAGCTCTGTTATAATTACAGTTTACGGGTTTCAAATGATCTCTATTCTGGTCAATAAGTGGAGATGTATTTTGGTTACTTTCCATGAGAACTTTACTAGTTGCACCACTAAAGACAGCGGTCTGATAAGAAAATGACCAAGCTGTCAATTACAGTACATACTCTGATGCAATCATGCAAGATAATCACAATACAGTTCAAGGGACTTAATTAACACAAAGAACGCTTGGTGGCTCTGGACTCGTATTAGCGAATCACAGAGAGCAGTTCTGAATTTCTCTTCAAAGACAAAATAAATAAATAAATAAATAAATACAAAATAAATACATACAAAATTAAATAGATAGATCAACCCGGGGGGGGGGCAAACAACATTATTTACTATGGGAGATAATAAGCTGATGCAGGTATGAAGACAACAACAACAACATTCCTCTCTTATTATATTATTATCTTGTCGATGTTGTAATTATGTTTCTACTTTATCATTGCAGTTTATTATCATCACCGTCAATTGTGTATTTCCCACGTTGAGCGAAACAAAGGAAACTTTATCTGAAAACCTGCAAACAAGAAAAGCATTTTACTTACATCTGACTGACTGAGTCAAATTCGTCAGTATCCTTCCAGTCTTTCCCTTCCTCCTTTGCGACTTTCTTTTTTGATTGCCAAAAGCGTCTTTTCTTCTTTTCTTTCGGGCTTTTACTGTCGACATCCTTGGTCACTGTCTCATCTTTTCGGCTTGCAAGGACAAGACTGGATGGTAGCGTTTTAACTTTAGAATTTGGACTTGAGAGTTCATCTCTAGTCGTAGTCCTACTACTGTCAGCATCATTATTTTCCTTATCTTGCGACTTTGCTTTTAAAAAGAGTTTCTTCATTTTCGAAGACTTGGATACACTCATGTCTCTCGATGTAAAACGTTCCGTTGTTCACACATAGAGTAGCCTGCCGTCCGAGGGTTAAAATTCTACCTGAGTAAATATGCGTTAAAACATGCACGCTCCCAGCACCGCGCGCGATTGTTTTTATAGCTTGTATGAGCTCACAGGGACGCTGGGTAGGTGGAGGTAAAGCCCAGTCGCTCGCTCACTTTACAACCTCCACAAGCTTTCCCCGCAATTCAAGTTTGTGAATGTTTAAACTGGTTTGTCGTGATAAATTTTGTCGATTCCTGTCCTGGGGAAACGATGCCAGACTATCTAAGTGTTCAACTTTCATGTGATCAGACACTCGTTAATGTTTCTGAAAGTAATAAACTGTTCATTCCTATACATCTCTCCGTTCAACTTTATCAGCATATTTTATATAATAGGCTATATTATAGCTGAAACTTACCATGCCGCTGCTAATTTTAAGAAATACAACTGAAACTACTGAGATGACCCGCGCTGGGATATGCCTGTATTATAAATTATGGCAATTTTAAAAAGGAGCCATTAAAAAGTACAAAAGAAATTACAGAATGCATATTTACGCAATACATTTTGGCAGTTCCATCTCAGAGGACGCACAAGGCAATGTCTTTCTGTATTCTGTATTAAGGCTTTTATACAGCATCCCCTCCTGGACTCTCTGGGTAAAAACCTGTACTTGAGCTCAGTGTTGGACTGCTGTGAGGAACAAGCCTGAAAAACACTGCAAGAGAAAAAATACTACATATGTCTTCTCTCTCCCATAGCTGATCCCTAACATTACAAAAACATAATCAACTTTTATTTACACTCCTGCATATGGAGTGGCAGAGGGATTCATCTTATTAGCAAATCTCACATTGAAACAGAGGTTGTGAGAACACTGGTGAAATATACTGGTGCCCATTTATTCATGAATTTATTTATGTTCTTTTAAATGTATCAAAACACAATGACTGGGAAATAAAGAGGATCTATAAATGTGAGATATAGCTGCCAACAGTTTATTGATGAGCGCAGGATGGCATTAGGCAAACATGCAGTGATTTCATAATCAGTGGAACAGCTACTATACGTCCAAAAAGATTTGGGCTGATACAGGAAGATTAAAAGAAAAAAAGCATAAAACCATTGCACAGCATCACTGAGCTGAACAGAAAACAAGTAAACTGAGACAATGCCTCTTTCCACAAGAGACAGTCACTTTCAAATTGAATTTGATGTGGAGAACCCAAAAAGGCACAGTTTCAGCCAAAACTATTAGCTACACTTATGAGTTAAATATTCTCTATTTAGAGAAGATCAGTTATGTTCATCAGAAGGCAACGAGTCTTTGAATGCCAATAACAGTTTTATTTGAACATTTTCAATTGTATTTATAAAACAGATGACCGCATTTTAATGTAGTTTCTTCCCTCTATCACTAACACACATTTCAATGTAATAATAAACAAAAATACTGAATTTTGTTAACATACATGGACTAATAAGGCCAGAGGAGATATCCTTGAGTATTAAAACCCAGACATGTAACAAAAAGGCTTAATTCCCCTACATTCAAATCCATGAATGTATAAAATGTATATATCAATCTCATAATACTCTAAAATATTTACAGTTCAGTTTCTCAAATTAGTGTTAAACCAAATAAAATATATGCGCAAAATAAAGGGGAACAAAATATTCACTTTTTAGTATCTTTTGTACCCGAATTAAAAAAAACAAACAAACAAACAAAAAAACCCTCACCTTGCTTTCTGGGTCTATGTGAATATATTCACTGAGTGAGTAACGAAGAAATTTTTGAATCTGTATAACCACTGAACTACTTTTCCAATCTCCTCTAAGCCTTGCCTCAAAAATATCTGTAGTCACTTCATCAAACCTTGTAATCTAATGCTATAAAAGATAATGAGAATTTCTGTAGCATTTCAGGTGGATCTGTTTCCTTTTAAAGACTGTATGAATGTGCCCTTCTTTAAATCCCATGAAAAAATGTAATACTTCTTCCTGTTCAATGCCTGCAGATATGCTTCCCTATGGACAATAAAGTGTGACTTGTATGTGATTAAGCTGTTTACCAAGTGCACTGAAGCCAACCATAACTATAAGGTACTATCTTTAAATAGATTGCATTTCTTTTGCCAATGGAATCAGATTTCATCCAATGAGAACCTACAGCAAGGTTCCACCAGCTCATTGGCTGATTAGGTGAGTGACCAGGGCTTTTGTTAACAATGGTAATAGCATTGCTGTGTAATTCTCCAATGTTTCTGTCTGATTCTCTCAGTTTTCATATATATATATATATATATATATATATGTGTATAAACTGACAAAGTAATACACAGATACCTCATATTTAGTGGCATGACTGTGTTTGACAGCCAAGAGAGAAGGCTTTGAGAGCTTCATCATCTGTCTCCACAGTCATTCATATTCTGGCTTCTCAAAATAATGTAACAACTCTACATAAAATGCTACAGCCTGCAACACTGTTCACCAAACAAAAAAACAAAAAAATAAAAAGAACTTCAGAAATCTATTAATGCAAGCCTATAAAAAGCATCTCAATGTCAAATCAGTATTTAAAGAGAGCTGGTAACCTCATCCTTCAAATGCTACATACGGTTGGTTAGAGGGGCGGGTTAGGAGCTTGGTGTGTGTGTGCATTTGTGTATGTCTGTGTGTATTCTTCAGCTGAACTGATAGGTCACACAGTCTCACTCTTAAGCTCTGAAACAGCATCAGCATCTAGAATGTTCTACATTACCACACCAACTTAAAAAAAAAAAAAAATCAATATGGGAAGGGAGTCTATATATGAAGCCAGCAGTCATTGACCTTAAATTCCGAGCGGCATTAACAAAGTACATGATATTTTAAAAGAAATAAAGAGGGGGAGGGAATCATGCATTGGGTTCCTCTAAATGGAAACAAAGAAAAAGAAGCAGTCCATAGTTTTTGTTTTCTCTTCTTCATAAAGTCAGGGAATCAGTCCCAAACAGTGCCAGGGAGGGGGGGCGAGGAGGGGGGTCAGGAGTGAAGGGAGGTGGCTTTGTGAGCTTGAGGAACTATTTGACAAGCCTCTTGGCCACATCAGCGTAAGCAATTTCAATCTCTTTGTCGCTAGGGCAGGTGTTAGTGAACTCTTCACGTGTGTAGGCATTGCTCAGGTATTTCCAGATGCCTGTCATATCTTTGGGGATCTCAAAGCCTCTGTACTTCTTGGCCACCACCTAGAGAAAAGAGAACATAATGGTGAAGATGTGAAATGGAAATTACACTTAGTGCACATAATATATTACACACAGCACCATTCAAAGCCATCTCTAACCCCAGAATGATTTGTTCACAAACTCAAGAGAAGGGGAACCATTTAAACTCTGCCAACAAAGGTAGCAAAGATGTTCAAATTTCTTAAAAGGCGATATAAACGAGTTTTAGAAGTGATCTGCAAGCATACTCAATTTTAAACCATGTCAGAGATAGTGTTGGTCACAAGCTTATCATGTTGTTTTGTTAACTGTTGGGACTCTTACCTTCACGATGTGGAGTTTGGGCAGCAGGTTGCAGTCAGCCAGTGTCATCTCATCTCCATCTAGAAACTTGCGGCTGGACACCTTTATGTCTTCTGTGCTGTTGTGATCAATCTCATCTGGGAGAGGTGAGCGGAGGTACTCATCCAATTTCTGTAGTGTTTTCAGCAAACCCCTTTCCAGTGCTGCACCAGACACAAACACAAACAAACAAACACTATGTTAAATAAAGCTCCAATACCAGATCTCAATTTGACAGTTTACTTTCTTTCAAAAACCACACTGTGACGCTGTATAAAATTAATATATGAATCTTTCAATCCTTTTTTCGTTTTTTAAGATATTTAGGAAAAAGTAAATATTGGGTTTGTACATAATAGGATCAAGACAGTTGTTCCATACCAAAAGCTAGTGTGTCCCAGGCTGCAATTCCACCAAACTCCACACAGGGGTAGCATTCTGATAAATTTCTAAAGAGCTAACCTCACTTTTTCCAGTTATGGCACAGATGTGGCAGTTATGTTTTTAGCATCTCATGTGGATTATCTTTTAATTATTTTTGGCCTTCACATGAATGTAAAGTTAAAATAAACCACATTTATCAAGATGATGGAACCAGAGGTTAGTATGTGTCCAACTGTTATCTATTTTTTTCCCCCCACAAGACGTCTATATACTATAACAACTCTATAGTAGTGGGTGTTTCATCTTGCGCGGTAGGAAGGAGTCAGCTTGCATGAGAATGTGACATTCATAACGGGAGTGTTAAGTGTCACGAGGCTCTTGAGTTTAACATAGACTGAGATATGCGGTGATAAAACCAACTGGCAAGTGGTGTTCAGGTGACACTGATGGCACTCTATCACACTGAGTCAACATTTTACCAGGGCAGAGTCTGAGCAGCAGCCTGTTCCTTACAGCCAGCTGCCCTAGCAAAGCTTCTTATGGACATTAACCAGGGCTATCTGCACACAGCGTACTAATGCCACCTGACTCATTTCGCTAAATGCTTTCAGTGTTGTGACATCTGCTATTTTTCGGTTTAGATAGCCATGTCAATGATGTGATGTGAAAATGGTGAGTTCCGGCTCTCTCTAATCTAATGTATGAAAAACACAGAGGGCTATGTAATTCAGCTGAGTACGCAGTTACCAGCAAGATCAGTCAACACATTGTCACATGATCCAGTACTGAGGCTCTCGATCCAGTATGTGTGTGCACTCATGAGTGTGAATTAAACAATTGCTCTGATTAATTAGGTTTACCTGAGTGATTAGAGTAAGAGACAGAAGAGGTGCACATTCATTTTCAAGCAGAACTTAATAAGGTTAATTGGTTCCCTTGATTGGCTGTCTCCTTCTAAGCATGAAGGTGCCTCTAAATAAACCAGTGTCATTTGCTGTAACCTAGCAACTGACACTCTCCTGCCTGGTAAGGACTTCAGATGTAGACTTTAAATGAGAGAAGCACTTGAGAACTCAGCTTTACAGGTGCGTTAGTGTGATTTGACATGTGTGCACTCTGTGTGTGATAGTCTACTGAAAAGAGCTGATGAATAGAGGCTCACCTTCATTGGCATCTGGTTTGGAGTTCTTGATGTAGGCAGAGAATTTGGCAAAAATGTCCATCCCTGCAGTGTTGGACTCTGGGTGACGGGCACCAAGTTTAGAGTACCTAGAAAGAGCATAAGCCAGAGATAGAGATAAGAGAACAACAATTGTATAACTTTTCAAATAACAATCACTGCGTTCACAGTTGCATGAAAGGGGTTATGGCTGGCTACTACACAAGCATGAGCGAGCAACAGTACAAACAAACACACTCATGCGCTCTCTCTCTCATGTGTACCTGCATGGACAGACTTACTTAGGTGGGCTGAGAACATCCTCAAGGAACTCCTCGATTTTGTTGACGTCCGTTTTGACCTCTCCGTTGAAGGTGATGAACGGGGGGTGTGTTCCAGGGGCCAGGTTCTGCAAGTCTGCTGGTTTCCTGAGAAAAAATAAACATCACAATCCATTATCACTGTCAACCAGTGCTGTCAAACAGCTTGTTAATGTTTTCTGTTTGTGAACTCATTAATGTTTAAACATTTAAACAAAACAAACAAACAAAAAAACAGAACACTTGTACACAAACTCATATTGGACCAGTGATGGGACCAATGGAAGCTGGTAGTCTGTGAAGTTAATAACTATTTGGTCACTTCCCAGTCATTATCATACAAATGAAACTCCCCTTAGGAAAATATTTAACAGGTTAATATTGCCTGATCCACAGGGTATTTTTAGGTAAGGACTCAGTGCTGATATATAATAGCAATACAGAGAGGAGCAGCTCTCCAACCTCAGAGTGGAGCTTTCCAGACCCATCCAGCCCTCCAAACTGTTGACAACAGAGGGCTTCAATTCAGGGGTGTCATGTGAGTCTCTCTCTCTCTCACTGTGTGTGTGTGTGTGTGTGTTGCATTATTCCTCTGTGCCATGTGCTTTGGGAGTGAGTGAGTGTGTGTGTGTGTTTGTATCCTGGGTTCCAGATGTCTCTGTGAAGTGAAAGATGTTTGTGTGGAGCACATAATGAGAATCTGATGAAAGGACATTCAGAACAGTGAGCTGATCCAGCTTGCCTTACATAACACACCACAACTATCAATGCTGCCTTAATCGACAAAATAACCACAAACAGGTTCTGCCCTCAGCACAATTCTGCACCCATGATTAGGCCCTCTAGAGATTCATCTGTACCAGTATTGTAACAATGCATTCTACTTTAAAGAACATCACTTTTAAAATGTTGTGTGCCATTTATTAGTGAACTATTAAAATAGAGACAGCTGAGATCTGACAAGTAAACTGTTAAAAAAAAGTGCAGAGGGTTTTTTGGGTTTTTTTTTTTGTGTGTGTGTGTGTATTTGTGAAATAATGTTTATGGAAATCTGGTTTAAAAAAACAAACAAAAAACACTTAGATGAGTAGTTTGCACGGGGCTAAATGTTCAAATTTGTCAGAATAACCAAAAAACCTACAGTGATTCTGATCCTTTGTGAACAAGGGCTTAATGGCATAAACTAGGTTAATTCTTCATAGAGTTCACAGTTGCACCATGTAAAAGGGTTAAGCTGTTGTTTGTGCTTTGAGAGAGATCCCTCAGAAGAACTTAAGATCTGGAACACAATGATCCTTCCAACCAACTTCCTGGGCATAAAAACAGGAAGTGACCTCAACCTGTTGGCATGGGCGAAGGAAGCAACCTTAACTCTTGTGGGACACTCTGGAAGAAAGAGAGAGGAGAGCTGGGACTGGGAAAGGCAACGAAAAAATAAAAAAAAAACTGTTCTCTCATGAGTCTCATATCTGTAGCCGAGGGAGAAGTTGTATGTAATGCGGAGAAAAAGAACCACAGAGCCAACTGTAAAAGTTTGCTCACACATAGCGACACACCTCCACACACAAATAGGACTAAATGTTATACATGATGTGGTCTGAACGTGTTGACACTGATACCCAACCTTTCCCCACCCATGTCTTCAACTTTAATACCCAACAGAATCCATCCGGAGTGTGAGAATCCATCTGATCTCTGTGCATTCACTAACACAGAAGTAGCTCTGTTCTTCTGTTTCAGTTTGGAATAGGACAGAGAGGAAAACTGAACAATCTCTCTTTTGTTTGACTTGTTTGCCTTTAAGTGTTCGCTGAAGATTATATGTGGAAAGAGCATCTTTCTGGCTCAGTGTGGGGGAAATGGAGGCATGTCTGAATGTAGCAAGAACAGAAAAACAAAACAAAAGTGGATATTTGAGGGGGCAGGATGGGGGGGTTTGGAGATGGAAATTTCACTGGTTTTTATTTCACCCTCACAGGAACGATTCCACACACACACACACACACACACACACACACACACACACACACACACACACACACACACACACACACAGCAGATTCACTAACTCTTGAGAATATATAGTCTGTGCATTTTTCTAGGTTTATGCTTACTGCTCTGGCTTCCCCGTGAGCGCCTGTCGGCAGTGTCTCTAGGAAGGGTCCCCGGAGACATGACTATGCATGAGCAGTGACTGTTTCACACAAATATCTATGGTAGCCTCCACGAGAACAAGTCCACAAAAATCTGAATAATTCACCACTTGCCATAAATAGTACCTAAACTACCATTTTACTGTTACCATCTGGAAGAAATAATCAGTATTTAGATGACACATCTTCTTAATGGTAGGGTAAGAAGCAGCAATAGTCTGAGAGAGATTTTTTGAATGTTATACTATATCTCAATTTTTTCCCTTGGTTCTTGAATGGAAGCAACTGCAGATATTCAGATTTCCTGTGCTAGGTTAAGTGTCATAGATTTGACTATCTGGGACTATATGGGAAAATGATTCAGTCTGACATGAGTTTGATGACAGGCCTTACACAGGCCCTGAGACACCACAGTCACAGACAGTCCGAGACAGAGAGTCTCCAGGAAAACCTGACTGCAGAACTGGAATCCTTTCGGATGTCTGGAATAGTGTAGGCAAGAGGGAGGAGAATGAGAGGAATGATATGGGATGATCTGAATTTTTAAGGGACATTTTTAGTTCAGTTCTTCTCATTTCTCAATAATTTGGAGCTTTGCTGTGTTTAATGAGTATTTGGTGATGCAGAACACTTGCCTGGTCTGATTAAAGCATATGCCTCCCTAATGTCTGAAGAGACAAAATGAACTTTTGATAAAAGAATAGTACAGAATAATTGAAATGTTTGGGACCGCTGATGCACACTGGTTCAAACAATGAGGCAGAGTGAAACCTCACCTCTTCAGGTCCACAGTAGTCACGTTGAAGACCACACCCTTCAACCACAAGATCATAAAGAGCCGCTGAGAGAAAGGACAGTTTCCAATGCTCTCACCATCACTCCCCGCCTGCGAAAGAGACAGACACAGAGATGGAGAGAGAGATTTATCAAAAACAGTCTCATTATGTTGTTAGACTGTACTATTTGGTTGTAAATTTAAAAATGCAACACTGCAAGTTTTTCTTAAAGGCAATGAAGGTAACATGATACACCATAAAAATTCCATATTACTCCAGAATTCCATATTTTGATAAAAAAAAAAAGCATTGAAATAAGACTAAACCCACTCAGTGATAAACAGAACTACTCCTTCATTGATCTCTCTTTAGGTCTGATATAATTAGTCCCATCTCACCCATGGGAATTATATATTACTCTAACAACAGCTTATTACTATAAAATTTAGAAGAATAACTAAAAGCTATAAACTTAACACAGCAAACAAAAAACCAAGTGACAGTAAAAATCAGTAAAATGGATAAATATGCTGAGAATAATCAAAAACTAACAGTTTAAGACTCCAGCAATGTGTTTAATGTGATCCAACCACTGTTATCACATTACTGCTTAGAAACACTCCACAACCAGGCATGCCACACAACACGTCTCCATCAAAGATCTGTCCTTTCACACACACAGTCCTCCATTCACTCACACACACACACACACACACACACGCGCACGCGCGCGCGAAACAGCAGCACTCTGAGCATTACAGCAAGCTGACCTCTGCTACTGAACATGTCACCCATTTCCACGGTACTCTCCATTAATCCATGACTTCAGTGCCAAAATGGAACCAGAGGCTTGACAGCTCTAGTATACCAAACAATTTCACTTGTGTCTTGGTTTGCAGAGCTGAGTGTACTGTACATTTATTTATGTCTGAGTCTCTAAGGTACATAATAATCAAACAAGATTTAGTACATTTTAAGAATATCATTTCAACCTTCACACCCTTAATTAAATCCAATCCAATGACAGCAGTTTAGTTCTACTCTCACATTACAACTTCCTTTTCAAAATGACAAATCAGCGCAACACAACATTACAGGGTTCAGAAAAAGTCAGTGTTCAGCAGACTGGAGTAAGGAGGCAGTAGAGACAGACTGAGGTGAGGAGGCAGTAGAGACAGACTGGAGTAAGGAGGCAGTAGAGATAGACTGAGGTGAGGAGGCAGTAGAGACAGACTGGAGTAAGGAGGCAGTAAAGACAGACTGGAGTAAGGAGGCAGTAGAGACAGACTGGAGTAAGGAGGCAGTAGAGACAGACTGGAGTAAGGAGGCAGTAAAGACAGACTGGAGTAAGGAGGCAGTAGAGACAGACTGAGGTGAGGAGGCAGTAGAGACAGACTGAGGTGAGGAGGCAGTAGAGACAGACTGAGGTGAGGAGGCAGTAGAGACAGACTGAGGTGAGGAGGCAGTAGAGACAGACTGAGGTGAGGAGGCAGTAAAGACAGACTGAGGTGAGGAGGCAGTAGAGACAGACTGAGGTGAGGAGGCAGTAGAGACAGACTGGAGTAAGGAGGCAGTAAAGACAGACTGAGGTGAGGAGGCAGTAGAGACAGACTGAGGTGAGGAGGCAGTAAAGACAGACTGAGGTGAGGAGGCAGTAGAGACAGACTGGAGTAGAGGAGGCAGTAGAGACAGACTGGAGTAGAGGAGGCAGTAGAGACAGACTGGAGTAGAGGAGGCAGTAGAGACAGACTGGAGTAGAGGAGGCAGTAGAGACAGACTGAGGTAAGGAGGCAGTAGAGACAGACCGAGGTAAGGAGGCAGTAAAGACAGGAGTGTTCAGCAGACTGAGGTAAGGAGGCAGTAAAGACAGGAGAGAGAGGATGTGCTCTGTTCTCTGGCCAGAGTAAGGAGGGGAGGAGCAATGCAGTACAACAAATGTGGGGATAATATAACACAAGTTATGTATTTCACAACACAATCACCATCTCTGGCTCTCACAATGCCACTCCATCCAATCTTTTTCTTTTCTTTTGGTCAGAGATCAAAGCTCCAGGTCAGCCGTGGTTCTTGAATATTTCAGGGCATGATGACCCAGACTGTGAGGCAGCTGTGAAGGCACAGGGAGGTTTCTACATAAGTCACTCTGTTTCTCTCTGGCACAAGAATACACCAGAGATCTCTCTGTCTAACACCACACGTCACATCCTTCCAACCACTCTGGGCCATTGTGTGCCTGCCTCAACAAGCAAAAATGTGTGTGTGTGCGTGTGTGTGTACGTGCACATGTACATCATGTACAAACTTAGCAGTGATGGTCTTGAGATATCTGGACCCCTTCATCTAAAAATCCCAGCACGCAGCAGCAATGCAGAAGTAATTATAGAGAAGCAGATAAGTGACACTAATTAGTTAAAGCTCAGAGAAAGAGAGAGAAACAGAAAGAGAGAAAGATAGAGAGGAGAACCAAGGGCAACAGTCCTCTCTTTCAGTTCTACTCCAACCAGAGTTATATTCAGCACTGGCCTAATCAAAGCGACAGTGGCTGAAGGTCACAGCTGCCCTGTGGATTGTACCACAGAGAGCATTCAGCTGGCATTCCTGCACCATAACTCTGACATGAAATCACAATACCCACACACTGCACAAAAGACCAAGCACCACATAATAGCCACGTGTTACACCATGCTCTCAGTTAAGTGAGTAAAGAGATTCTCCAGAAAACTGCACAGACAACTGGGATTCTTGTGCTTTTTAGGATTATCTGTGTACTAACTCAATAATTTTACATACCACAGGCTCCTACATTAGAAGCTAATGAACTCAATGTCTGGTGAGAGTGTGAGTCAACACTCGCCTCCAACAGCAAGTCAGTGCTGACCAACCGTCCAGAAACATTAGAGTAAAAAGCTGCACTTGGGCAGCACAGAGATAATGACAATTTACTTTGCCAAAGGTCACAAACCAGTATGTTGGTTTCCCCAAGAATGGACATACCAGGTAGCTCTTGAGGATATAAAATACCAAAAGCTGCTAGAGTGTGAAATTTTCATTTATCTCTATTTGTTCTCCCCTGCATAACAGTCAGTGTCACAGACTGAATTGGCCCTTTCATGAATAGGAGACTTTGTTCCAGAATGTTCCCTGTCCTCTCTAGCACCCTGCTGGTGCACACAAGCTAACCGGTGTTTGTACTCTGCTCTACTCTGACTAAGCGTGGCCTGACTGAAATACTGTGAACTTTGTTAAAGTTTGTGCGGCTCGTCAAAGACATCTCAATCCTGCCCAATTTTTTCATAGAAAATCCAGTGATTACAGTGGAGGAAATTGGAATGACACAGCCTACAGAGTGAAGGTAACAGTTTCTATGGTGACAGATGGACACATTTGGTGTCCTGTGGAGTTAGTCTATCAAAAGAGACAATGGAGAGAAACAGGACTGGGCTCTTTCAGAGATGTACCAGTAAACAAAAGAAGAAAAGGGTTCAGTCGGTATCAAAGATCTTCGACCTGAAGAAAGATACGGGAAAAAAAATCCTCTCGAGCTAAAAATATGAAGTTTTGTACATACCCACAAATATGAGAGGGGGAGGGCTCTAAAACAGTAACCCTGGCAGTAGGAAACAATCTGTTAGTTACTGTATCATGTCTTATGTTCAGATACAACATTTAGATCCTGTGTGATTTGTGAAGATCTTCTTTGAATCAAAGGAACTGTAGCCTAAGATTAAAAGACACAGGTCAGAGATATAAGTGAGTGCTGATTCAGTGAAAATCTTGCTCCCTCTCTTCATTCCCTCTCTGTAACAATGACATCAAAAAGCTGCAGACCCCTCTTCAGTTACACTGCTTTCAGAATGCCCGCAGATGAAATAACAAAAAGAGAGAGGGAGAGAGAGACACACACACACACACAAAGAGAAAGAGAGAGGAAATGAGTGAGGAAGGCAGGGAAGAAAAGATATGATTCAGTATGATTTGAGGCTTTTGAGACTGCACACAGAGGGGAAGAAAATTGTTTGTAGCAAAATCCATATAAGGGAGTAAGAGGCTGGAGCTTGATTAGACTGCCAGATAGGCCTAATCAATTCAACAGCAATTACCAGAGAGAGCAACAGAGGACGACGTATGGAAACACATTACAGGACTGCACAGGAGCTCGCACCCCACCCCGCGGAGTTTTCTAAAAAGTTCTCCAGCAGTTTTAGCACTTCCCAGCTCCCTCCCTCTCTTGCTCTTCTCCTCTCCCTCTCTCTCCTTCCCTTCTCTCTTCTCCTCTCCCTCTCTCTCCTTCCCTTCTCTCTTCTCCTCTCCCTCTCTCTCCTTCCCTTCTCTCTTCTCCTCTCCCTCTCTCTCCTTCCCTTCTCTCTTCTCCCCCTGCTCAGGGCCCCTCAGCAGGGGGGGTGGGGGGTGTTGGCAGAAACTATTCCAGAAATGTCCCATTTGTCCCGCCAAGGAGAGTGTTTTGTTTAACTTTAGCGGTGATGCCTAGAGCTTTGCATTTCCGCTCAGACAGCTGTGCTTCTGCAGGATCACCGTAAAGCTAGCTATAAATCTGTCACAATTTAACCCTTCATTCTTTAACCACATAATCTCAAAGACTTTCACTCTGCAGGAGGAACACAATCTTGGTTACTGATGAAAAAAACAAAACAAAACAAAACCATCACTCAGAAAAATAAATCACTATATACATTTTTTATATAGCAAAAACACATTCACGCTTTCACTTGGATCAAAAATGCCCTTATTCCCAGTATAAAACCTTATTTCTCTTCACCTGAGTATGATCTGAATAAGATAAGGGAAGCTGAGGTGACTGACTCAGGTTGGGTCATCTTTAATGACACTGAGCTGTGTTCTCTCTTGCGTGTAACTTAGTTGTAAACAGCATGGTTGAGTTTTACTGGGTCCTCCTCTTCTGAGAGCATCTGTCAAGCACCCCAGGTGATTCACAGTGAGTATGATTAGAACTCACACAAGTGAACAACACAGACTATTCTAGAAGATTCTCAACAAAAAACAGGGGCCAAACAAGCACAGAGCTCTTTTGTTCATGGCCACTTAAATTACGTCACAAGCTGTAAGAAAAAGGAGGGGGGTGAACAGCGGTAAACTATCCAATGAAATCTGGGGGGAGTAAAGATATTATTTTTAGGACTGAATACCTTATATGGTTACACTGAAAGCTCCAGCCATGGAAAGTTTACTTGCACTCCAAAAAAAAAAAAAAAAGAAAAAAAGAAAGAAAAACACAAAACCAAGCGGCAGTTACGGCAGTTATAAGAAATGTAATCCGAATTGATTCCCACGTCTTCCCAAATCCAACAAGACACACCTAGAACTCTGTCAAGACGTAATGCCATTTATAAAGAGCAATACAAATGAATAACCTAAGAGAACAGTACATTTCTGTATACAGAGGTCACAATCACTTACGCTCTCCCTGCCCCTCTCTCATTAGAGATGAAAGGACTAATGTTTGTACCAATAAAAACCTAACAGACGATCCTGAGCATTCAGTGTGCAGTTTCACAGACCAGTGGATATACAGACAGACGGTTGAAGCTTCCTCTGGAAACACAGACACACAGCTGTCCAGTGGAGGCAGTGAGTCACACAGCAGTTGTGTGTGTGAGACAGTAGATCATCAGCAGTGAGGAGCTGCTGTGGATGATCTAATCCACTGCCATATAAGCCAGTAACACAGCTCTCAACGTCACACCAGGCCTGTGGGCTGGGCTGTCCATCTCGGACGGGCAAGATAAACAGATGAATGAAGAGTGTTTCATGCCGTCTCTGGGATGATGTAGCGTCTTGGTTCTGTTATCAGACATGCAGTGTCTCAAAAGTCAACTATTTATTAAACTGTAGTCAAAACATTACTTTGAATCAAAACATTCAAACTGTACACCCTCCCCTTAACAACCTCTCACTCATTCATACATCCAGAGTGGACAGCAGTTCGGGGGTTAGGGTTGCTGTCACTTCTTCCCCCCTCTCTGTACCACTGGGGGTGAGGGAGCTGACTCTGCACCCAGTACAGAAGTCACTGTGTGTTTTGGCTTTGGGGGAAGTTTGCCCGTCTGTCAAACACAGCTATATTTAGGGTTCTGATGGCCCAGGCCTTCCCCTCCACTCTGACACTCCCAATCTTAATGGGGTGGCTCACAATCAGATCATGCCATTACCGAACAAGGAGCTGCCAGAGAGAGAGAGAGAGAGAGAGAGAGAGAGAGAGAGAGAGAGAGAGAGAGAGAGAGAGAGAGAGAGAGAGAGAGAGAGAGATTTCTCACATTATAACAGAAGTTAATATAGGCTACTTTGAGGTGGGTGGATGGACACATTTGTATTGCAGACAAATACATGAGGAGACAGGGAAAGGAAAATAAGTTGTCTGTCTATATGCATGTGCATTGAGAGTGTGTGTGTGTGTGTGTGTGTGTGTGTGTATCCATCGTCTGACTCTGACCTGGACTGGATGGATCTTTACAGTCTTAGCACAAACACAGATCGTGAATACAACCACAAACACGTGCCTACATGCAGAGACACACCCAGGAAACAGGCAGAACAGAGAGAGGGAAGAGGACGGAACGTGTGTGTGTGTGTGTGTGTGTCTGGTGATCCTCACAGAAGACGAGTGAGTTCAGCTGAATCAGTTTTAATAACGCCAGCAACTTTTTTCTGACAGCTGATCTAGGGTCAGTTTTCCAAACGCTTTAAAATCTGATTTACTATTAGAGAAACCTCAGCGTAACTCACATTCAGTAGCTGAAGTATAGTGTGTTGTTTTCTGTTAGTGGGAAGCATATAGAAATAAGATCTGAATTGGGTCCAACAAAAGTAGTGACCTTGAGATTCTACTGGAACAACATTCCAGAAATAGTTTGTCACAAGAAGAATCCCTATAAAATCTCCTTCAGAAGTCTGAATGTGTCTGAATATGAAATTATACTCAGAAATCAGATTTTCAACTTCTGATACAGGCCAAATATAATCAAGCATAACTTGACATCAGACAGACTCTGATGATAAAGTCATATTAGACAGTAGACCTTGAGATCTCAGGATGGTTCAAATGGCAGTCTTGCTATGGGCTCCGCCCTGTGACTATAACAGTCAAGTCTCTATATACACACACTGAAAGAGAGCCAGCTCTGAGGCCTGAACACACATCCTCCTCAACTTCTCTTCTTCAGCTTTACTGCAGGCACGTTCCAGAGGAAACTCCAGTAAAGGAGTTATGTTCCTCTAACATAGTATTGCCCAACTGAGCCCAGACCACTGACTATGACTCACGACGAATGACACCATATTTCTCACTGGCCTCTATAATTCACACGTACTCACACAGACAACCCTAGCCAAAGGACAACTATACAGAAGGACAACTCTTGCGCTAATTTCAAAATTATGCTAATAGTGAGATTTTGTGCTCTATGATGTCATGGAGGTTGGCAGAAACACAGAGAAACTTCCAAACCAGTCAGTCCCCATGGAGACGCCTGAAGTCTAGACAACGCTGAACCACCCTTGGCTCAGACACAATGTTATGGGCGTCTGCCAGTTCCACATGGCTGCAGAAGCCAGCACTATGGAGCAATTGTGAGGGATATACAAACAAACTTAACTTCTGTGGCTCTGTTTGAAGTTAAGGGAGGGGTTATGTGTGCTGTCGCTCTCTTTCCATCTAACTGGTAATAAGACAATACTGGATGTTCCCTCTGATGTCTCTTGCTATCAGGTTTAAGTCATTGTGTATTAATTACACCACAAGCCACTGGTTGGTCCTGACAGTTGAAACATTAGACAAGAGGATGGTGTTAAAGCGTATGAGATTACACAGAAACATGTGGGCACGCGCACTCAAACTGTCTACGGGAGAGAAGCCTTGTCATTCCTGAGACAGTGGCGGGGCTAAGGGGTTAAACTAACTATGCATGATAAATGGGATGTTTGGTCTCAAAGCTCAGACGTCCAGGCAGATGTAAAGGACAAAAGCAGATGTTATGAAACACCTGAACTACAGGTGTAAAGAACCAGTCTGCTCCTGAGACACACTGAGCACAGCTGTAGCTGACCTCTCAACATTGATGTACACCATTTCAAACCATGAGTAGAGTCTTCAACAGATCTTTCTGGTGCCAGTTTTCTGTACAAAGGTGCCCACCCCCAATAACCTACAGTCACAAAACATGACAGTCAAATACTCCTGGGGAGAATGTTCTAATGTCTGTGAGAAAAAAAGAGTGGTTAGACCGGACTGTGCAAACTGTTACCATCAGTGGATAGAGGGAACTCAAGACTCACGCTGCCGCATGAGCCATCAGAGTTCTGGTCGATTGAGTCAAGAAGGTCAATGACATCTATCACCATAAAACCTGGAAAGCTGCCACTGAGCTAATAAACCCCGTCTGACAGAGGTGCTTATGGGAGGTGAAGCATTCCCAGCTGTGAGAGCTACTGACATTTGCTAAGGTCCCAAAGTTGAGAAGTAATGAGAAAGAGCCCAGATTCTGATGAGGACTGGTCAAAAATGGACTGCTCAAGGACAAAAAAAGACAGGGAAACTTTCAATTTTGGCTGCTGAAAGCTTACTAGGAACTCAACTAGACTCTGCATGTCTCTCTCTCTCTCTCTCTCTCCGTATTATTATTTTTTTTTTAAAAGAACAGTTCATCAGTAAGACAGAATTTTCAAGAGAAAAAGTAGACATTTGGACTTATTGAACAAAATAATGTTTGACTGTGTAAGAAATGTAAAAAGTTTTTTCTCCCTGATTGTCTCTTGCCCCTATTCTTAATGACTGACTCAGACTCTTCCAGACCCCACTCTCTCTACTCCACGCCTACACCCCCCCCCTCTCCAGTTTGTGAGTCATTTCCCATCCGTGGCTCAACAAGAAATGCCTCATTAGTGCTGGGCTTCCCAGGAAAAAAGAAAACAAAAAAAGTTCTTCTCCTGTGACAGCACAGGAAAAGATACTGTTATATTAATTATGAAACCAACCGCTAATATGTTTTCTAAAAAGAGAAATGCAAAAATGCCAAAGTGTGACTCATACTCAAGCCGCACGGAAAGAGGAGATTCTACAGGACTGAGCACATTAAGACGAATTCAGCCCAAGTAAACCTGCTGTTACAAATGTTATGAGTATACCTATATTTAACTACAAACAAAATAGTGATGTTTATAGATTGCCATCTTTCCTGTTTAACTGCACAAACTCTGAGACATGGCTCAAAGGCAGTGGTTCTCAACTCCAGTCCTTGGGACCCACTGTCCTGCACATCTTTGTTTTAAATCTTCATTATCACAGTTAATAGAGCTAATCAAAGGCTTGATGATTAATTGATCAGTGGAATCAGGTGTGTCAGTCCTGAGCTCAGGAGAGTTAAAACAAAGACGTGCAGGACAGGGGGCCCCCAGGACTGGAGTTGAGAACCATTTCTCTTAGGACACTCATTTCCACCAGATTTTAATCACTTACAGACCACCAGATTTTAATCACTTACAGACCTGCATGTATAATTGATTAGAAGACAGTGATCTAACATTAATGCAATTTCAAAGCAGTGGGTATGTGTCTCTTAGTGTCTGGTAGGCTAAAAGTAAAAAAAGAAAACACGACCGCGGGAATGAACAGACCCAAGAGTAACTGCTGTGAATGACAGTTATGGCTCTGAATCACGTGGACTACGAGAAACACATCTGCTTACTCTCACCAGCATATCTGGCACAGCAAGATCAGTTTATGTAACCTGACTGCCTCTGAGGGATGACGCAGCAAGGGCATAGATCCGTACTTGCCTGGATGCATATAATACACGCATATTATTAGTATGGAAATGATGACGATACGTGATGAAAAAGCAGCTTCTTACTTCTTACAGCTTCTCACAGTCACTACTGCCCAAGACAGCAATCAAATGAGTCATGTGCTACTATTGAAAATTTGAGAATTCTCAAATAAGACACTTAACCCTAATCTTGCATTACTGAGGCAGTCTGTAAAGAGTCTGAGCAGATCCCTCAACTTTCTGAAGAGAGGTTTTCAACTTTAAACCCTGTCAGAGAAGACATCCAACAGTCCACTGTTGTAACACTCTTAAAGTAGCCACCTGTATATAGGTGAATAAGGGCAGTCCATCTTTGATGTGTGTGAAGCCAGTCTATGTATCTTTTCACACTACAGACTACTTAACATTTCTTAGTGATGTTTATCACTTTAGGGAGAGCTATTCACAAAAGTTTATCTGCCACTGTATAGGAACCTGATCATCAGAAACTACCAACAGACAGTAAAAGGGAGAGGGACCCTCTCCAATACACCCACTCAAGGGATCATGATCAACTGCACTCCCCTGAACCCTCTACAGTCAGCAAGTAAAGCAGAGTTTGGCTTCAAAGTGTAAAAACTCAGGTTAAAGACGCACCTCTGTGTGACCAGGGGCCCTCGAAAAGGAGGACACTTACAGCTTTGGACAGTTTTTCAGACAGCTCTGTAAGGTTTCTGCTGACCTCATATGATAGGCACACATTCACACATACAAAAGGTCCAGATGTTATAGCCCCATACCTCCTTCAGCTAACACACAATACAGGCCTTCACACTCCAAAGAGAAAGCCTGCCTCAATTCAGCTCCCTTTGCTCTTCGCTTGCTGTTTAATCTTACCACTCAGAGCAGGCAGGAAGGCTGGAGAGGATGGAGTCAGTCTGGGTTAAAAATGGACACTGCTGTCATGAGATGGAAGTGAGTGAATCTGGATGATCAAAGGGGAACTAGAGAGTGACACAGTACAGGCACTGACTACAGTGCTGGTGGCAATCAGAATTCAGTTCCTTACAAAAATGGCTTACAGTTGTGTACTGTAATCGCACGGCTATTTTAACACAGACTCAGGATTTTTGTTAGCACAATGTAGCGTGTTGCTCAGTTGGTTCTCTAGAAAAATACCACTATCTTAGAGGGTTTTGAGTCAGAGTAAAGTATATCTATCACTATGTAATCCTCAATTAAACACGTCACAGTATCCTTTGAAAGAGAATCTGTGATATATACAAACTTTGAGAGTCCGAAAGGATCAATCTGATTGCTTGATTTTTAATCATCTGTTTTAGTGGTGCTTGATGTTTAGGGATCCCTAAAAAAGGCAGATCATGTTCAACTCTCAATGGGCTAGAACACTAAAACTGAGCCACTGTGACCAGTGTTGGGGCAGAGAAGAAAAACTCGCACCGATTGCCATCATTTTGCCAGAGGATGAGGAGACAGATGGGTTCAAAAATGAAAGCCTGTCTCAAGAGGGGTAAACAGACGAGACCATTTGTCAAAACATCGGTCTCTATTCATAGAGTGTTGCATCATCGTCATATTGATTACATACTCAGAATTTCATGAATTCACGTAGGTCAGTAGCAAGGGAGTGTGAGATACCGAATTGACTTTGATCAAAATAATGTTGCTATGGGTCAAAAAGCACATATTACAAAAAAGCTGATCCAGCAGCCCATAAACAATAATTAAACCATTGAGCAATGCCAAAGGGAGCAAGGGTTGATCCTACCGGCGGTGATTTCATCATGCTAACCACAGAATGGCAAAACCCATATCAATAAAAGCCTGTCAGCACAAAAGTCTTTTGCTTCAATTCTGTCCTAAGACAAAGTAAACAAGGTGGTTGGCATGGGGATCCAGCTGGAGGTGAAAAAAACCTTGGTCACTGGTTTTATACTGAGCAATGCCCTCATGAACTCATGACAAAATGACTCAGCGAACCAAATGTGATCTTTCAACCCTCAGCTTCACAAACACATTAAAAAAAAAGGCAAAACAAAAAAAAAGCCAAAGAGCTGCATCTGTGAGCACAACCTCCCTCAATTACGTTACATTTCACTCCAAGTGTATACAAATTTTAAAGAGAAATATCTAAAATCAATTTTTCTTGACACTTAGCTTAGAAAGGCACTTGCACCTTACACACCAAAACAGATCAGCATATCTAGCTCCAACAGCCAGGGAGAGATGGAGAGATCAGAGAGAGGGATCAGAGGACAAATGGTCGAGGTGGTTCCACAGAAAGTGAAATTCACTGCAGTCAGAGTCAGCTGAACATTATCAGCTGTTTCCAGCTGTTCCAAGGTTTATGTGGTTCCCATGGCAACAAATAGCAAGCCTCATTGTCTTGACAATGTCCTGTTTGCAGCAGTTCAGCAAAAAGATGGATGTCATTCAAAGACATTAATAATGAATGTGCGCATGTGTACCAGTGAGTGAGGTACTAATCACCGTTATCACAACACCAACTGCTCACAAACAAAGCGTGGTTTATACTCTCTCTAGGTAAGTGCCACTGAGACGAAGCAAAGGGTACACACACATACACACAATCAAGAGAGGGGCTGGTTATTGTGCAAGAACATGTACAATATAACAGTTTCTGCTAGCAGTACCTCTCCTGCTTGCATGTCAACTCCTGACCACCTACAGCCATCAACATGCAAACCATCCCAGCATTAACAATGCAAAACATCCACCCTTTTTACAGATAGGGCTTCTTTGTTGGAACCTACTCAACAAAAGTCCATGAAAACAAAAAGAAAAGAAAAAAGAAGAAATACAAAAATTATCAAGAGACATTTTACCCTAAAAGCAACCCAAAGCTCTCCGATAGTGAAAATATTCAGTTCTATGAGCAGATGCCTTCAAAAAAAAAAACACAAAAAAACCCAGGAAAAGTTAGCTATGCTCCCAAGGAAACGATTAAATATGTCCAATTCAGCTGTTGCATAGTCAACAAGCACTCAGATGAACCAGGTTCTTAGGTCTACAGGGAGAATGAGATCAAAAGTCATCTAAAGACTTCTGCAATGTTAAGATAACATCGCTACTAGAGGTTCAGGGGCCCAACCCTGTGCCTGTCTTGTATTTTCCTAATTACACTCAGCCCCCCATACTCCCTCCTCGTCATGTTTCCCTCCATTCCTTACTGAATCTTTTCAGTCCCCCATCAAACCCCCCAACCCCTCCTTTGTCCTTCCCCCACATTCGTTTTTCCCGCCCTGTAGAAGGCAACTCGCACACCGAAAAACGGGACAGGAGTTTGGAAGATTCCCAAAGATGCTAATTTTTCATCTCGAGGTCTTCCACTGCTGATGAGCATTGTTTGGCCTACACAAATCATACGCACTTCTGAGAGGACCTAAACATACAAATTCTTAAGTGTAAATTGTACAGGTAACATGAACTTACTATGCTGATTGCAACTCGGGTAAATAAGGTACATTAGGGTGAGGCGAATATATTATGTATCCTTCGGTTCAGTCGGCTAGTGTGGAAGACTTCAGTTAACACACTGTCCAAGTAGCCTATAGATACATTCTTACTGCATTTTAACTGCAATATACCTGGGCGGCTGAGATCCACTACATACACCAAATTCGCAATTATGATATGATATGTGCATAACATTGTAAAATTACCTCAATAATGCATCGCAATCCACCACCAAACTTTTATAGTGGGTTTCAAAGCCTACTCCGTATCCTCGACCAGACGGATTTCCTGTTACTCCATCTCAACTCACTCCAGTTTGTCTTATTCAGCACCATACGTGTGTGCTTAAATGTTAATCGATAACATGTATTGTCCATTATCCTTCAACCCAGTCGTTGATCTACATCTTAAAAATAAATAACACTACCAGATGACAAAAATCCTAGATTATTTGAAAGGACGACAAGAAATGTGTCTACTATTCATCCCGACAAATTTTCACAGCGTCCTCCAGAGCCTGAGAGAAAAACGCTGTACCCACCCTATCTCTGCGTCTGACATCCATAGACCACATGGCTAACTGTCCGCGTGTACAAAATAAGATTACACTACTAAAGCAAAAGTTAACCCCAAATTCAATCGATTTTGCAGTGTAGAGTGTACGTGGAAGTGCAAATCTTTATTAATTTGACGCATAACGGTCCAACGGGCGACACTGGGACGACAAAAGACCAACAGCACAGAGGTAACGATGCGTCAATGTAACGGTAATTTTTTACCTCTGAAAGTTAGAGAAGGTTGAATTCGTCCTTTAATTTTGTTTAATTACCGTTGCTAGATTTTACGCTAGTAAAACATTGTCAATTTTTTTTATAAAAAATTGGGAGACGTGTTACTGAAATCTCCTCTCAGAGTTAGTCAGAGGAAAAAATAAGAAAATTATTCTCACCTTAACAAAGAGCTCGATGACGGGCTCATTATCCCCCTTCAGACCGTTCTGAGGTACCGAGAGAGACATTCCGAACTTTAACTTCTCCAACAAAATAGGCCTCCGTGTCCACACCAAGACGAAAACTTTTCAGTCAGACTCTTTACGCCACCCGTTTCCAAATGGAGTTTACCAAAAAACGTTTTCACTAAACCAACTAAAAAAGGGCCAGCCGGAACGACGCTGAAATTCTCATAGAAGAGAGCGATAGAGAAAGTCGAGCAAGCCGAGTAGATGCCTAATATTTTCTTTTCGAATAAAAGCACTAGGGTTTTCTTGGGGCTCCAAACGTCTACAAACGCATCACAAACGAGTTACTTATAAGTCCTCTTTTCCTTCGGCTGTTCTGAGTGGGATGACGAAGCGTTAGTAGCTAAGGAGAAGAAAAAAGCAACGGGAATATTTAAAGCCGTGATGTCATCTACAGAGCAAACAAAAAGTGGGCAGGGTTAGAGGAGTCTTCACTAGAAGGAGGATGCCCGCTTCGCATATAAAGCATGGGTTACGCGTTGAACCCATGTTAAACTGAGGTTACTAGTTCGTTGTGGCTAAATCTGTACATCAATTCATGGCTGTTATGGCCTAATTTGGCGTTTTATCAGCACACTCACGGTCATCAAAAGTTAAAGGGAGGAATAGCCCACACTGTGTATATCATTTACCTTTGCCGCAGTGCATCAACTACAACTAATATTCTGATAAAGTCTGAGGCAAACATTCACGGAATGATTTTATAGTTATGTCAGAGGGCTGGAACATCATACTTCAACATTTAATAATGAGATACTGGAGTGAAATCTTACGCTACACATTGAAGCAGCCATCACGGACAAAGGTTGGAAAATATTACTTTTAGAAACATTTATTCAAAATTACACGTGTCTCAATTTTTAATTTTCCTCCTACACTGAAACTGTGTACACAACCTTGCAATATAGAACAGGACAACCGCCTGAATTAGTGATGCTGTTCATAGAACATACTGGTGACTGTGGAATTAAGCGAATATTCAAAGTAATTCTACAGGCACTTAAATAAAATAACACAATCTTAATGCTGACAGTTTTGTAGAGATGTGGTTGAGGACAAATTGCAATGACCCGCACAGGACTGACGCATCAACTCGGAAGCGCCTTTAGGATTAGATAGTTTGAAGCTGGTCCCGGATAATGTTGGAAACAAATGATATCTTTACTTTTTAAGACATTCTAAATAGTAGATACTTTTTTCTGCACTCTCCTTGGACCAGTTTCTTGATGTGTCAGAAGTCATTTCCGACATAATGACTGAGATTAAACCTCTACTTTGGAGCTGCTTGTGCTGTTTTTATTGGTCCTTGGAGACTTTGTTGTGGCAGTGCACTCTCTACGCGGCCCTAGCAACAGCGGTAATGTATACAGCTTACACCAGTTTGTGTGATGTTTGTGAGCAGGTGCGGCAACAAAAACAGACACAACAAAGACAGCCCGAGGCTATTGTTAATGCTTTCCCCCCATTTTCCAAGAACTGTATTGCCCACCTTACTTAAAAGCAACCGTGGTCAGTTGGACTCCACGCCTTCTATCTGTCCTGCAGCTCAGTAGGCGTGGATAAACTGTCGATTTTATACGGTCCTGAAATACTCATCCTTTTGGCATCTTCCGTGGCCTCAAAGATACTGCCGTTACAAAAACAATACATCTTTTTAAAGATGAGCTTAGTTTGAAAAAAGACCTAACAAATCCCTCCTCACCCAAGTGACAACTCCTTTTCCTGACTATAGTGGGTATATCCTAGACTTACACCTGAAAATGTTTAATGCTGTTTTCAACTGCATTCAGTTGCTGATTTCATATAGATTGTATTTCTATTCTGATCCAACTCTGAATGCACAGCAACTTTCAGGTGCAAGAAACTCAACTTGCAATATACAAAAATAAATACTGTTTCTGAGAATTTTCCGATTTCATTTCAACACGCAATACCAGTACTTGTACATGTGTTAGCCCTCTAAGTTAATACTAATACTTTCATATACTTCTGATGGTATCCAATCCTATCTTAATAAATTTCTCTTGTGATTTGCTAATGCATATATTTTAGCTTAAGTAGATACTGGAAATCCTTAGTTGAAATACACATTTGGAATTTTATTGCATGCTGTGCTAAATTATTCCCCTCAAAAGTACAAACAATTTAAACAGATCATCTAAACAGTGTACATCAAAATATTTAAATGCATAAGTACTGGTCTAAGGTCACTCCAGAGAAAACAAATCATTCGAGATTTACAAGACCATGCATGTGAACAAAACCAGTTGTTTAAAAAAAAAAAAGAAAAAAAAAAAGACTGCAATTTTTAAGCAGAACTGGAGATGCAAGTTTGTGAAAGATTTTGTTTTAATGTGACTTTTTTAAAGCCAGAACTTTAGGTAAGTTTAAACAATGACAAACAAAACTTAAAAGGTTACCAGGAGAGGGGAAAATTTCAAAAGCAAAACAAAACAAAAAACAGCAAAAGAGACTGTTCTCCATTTTACAGTGTAGAGAGTAGCAGAGTAGAACAACAGAAAGCAGGACAATGCTCTCCCTAACAAAAGGAGTGAGTGACAGCTTCGATCTGTTTCGCTTGTTTGTTTATGGTAAGCTTCATGCACACAAAGGACCAATCACACTGTGGTCTGCTGTACGTGCAATGTCAATAACCCTCAGTCCGTCTGGTGAAAGTGTTAGAATTTGCTAGCTAGCTCACAAACAGTGAAAACTCTGAATTGTGAGCCATTTCTCTCCTTTGCCATATATGAAAATAAGGTGGAATGGGGAGAGAGAAAAACAAAAGGGTAATTTTTAAATCATGGGTATGTTCACCGTATCATTTTTGCTGGGGTGAGAAGAACTGGGAAACATGCTTTAAACAGCTCAGCTGTAATTCTTTTGCATTTGATAAAAACCCTGCCAATACATACCTACATTATGTCAAACCAATGGTAGAAACAACAAAAATTCCTAGAGCATTAACAATTTGTACATTCTAAAGCTGAACAAATGTGAAACTTAAAATAAGAAAAACAGAGTGGAAGATTTGGTGAGGAGGGGGTAGAGGTGGTCTGGAGCCTTCCTCAGGATTGGGTAGGGGACATCTGGGCTTTCCTCATGGAGCGAAGAGCTTTCTCTCTCAGGTGTTTCTCCAGGTCATCCAGACTGTCTTCTACTTCACTGTCTGATTCCTTAAAGAAAGGTATCATTAATTATGTCTCATATCATAAGCAACACAACAAACATTTAACAGGAGTTAAATCAGAAATACAGAATTTAAGTAGTCTCTACACAATTTTTACAACTGGACGAGAGATCTTGTAATCTTATAGTATCATTCATTCTGTAGTGCTTAAACGGTTTTCTTTCAAATGTTCTCAAATGTTATGGAACTACTTGCTTTAAAATGTGGTGCTTTTAATGCCAATTTGGGCATGTTACAAAAATCTCACACTGACTCATGCCTGCTTTTCTTCAGCTAGGCTTTTTCACATTAATAATCCCAACGGGGTACCAAGGTGCCTTCACCTTTTTAAGGTCGGAATCACCCTCCGCATCCGGGTTGTCTTGGCTGTCACCAGCTGCTACGGCTCCACCCTTCTCTTTCTTATGCTTCTTATGTTTCTTGTGTTTTTTGTCTTTCTTATGTTTCTTCTCCTTCTTTTTCTTCTTTTTCTTCCCAGCTTCAACATCTGAGTTCTGGGGGATTAAAATTGAGGCTCATTAGCATCCAAAGGGATAATCAACACACTTTCACACACAGATGTAATCTTAAATATCAATTACATAATTCACAGAACAGACACTGCAGTTAATCACAGCTAGAGTGATTCACTAAATTTAACATTTACAACTTAATTTTTTTAATGTGATCATATATATGTGCTTCCTGCAGCAGGAAACTGCATTCCAGTGTATGATTGGTCAGTTAGGGTGACTGGCTCCAGCAGTACCTTGTTAGGGGAGGGGCTGGCTGAGCCACTGCTGGCCTTTTTAGCAGGCGGAGCAGGAGAGCCACTGGCTGAGCGGGAGGGAGAGCGGGAAGCAGAGGCCGGTGCAGGACGCTTCGGAGCCACCTGGGGAGGAGGGGACGGTGATGGAGAGCGAGACACCTGCCTCCTTATCACCTGAGGGCTCTGAGACCGTCTGGAGAGAGAGAGGGGAAGGGAAGAGAGAGAGAGAGAGACATCAAAGATTCATTAAAAAATACCTGATGTAATGTGACAAGCAACCAACCATTCAAATTTCAAAAGGTACTTGTGTTTGTCTAATAAAATAATCTTGAAGCTTCGTAAGCAAAACTGAAATTCAACATAAAAAAAAATCTCTGACATCAACCACAAGCTTGATACCTTTGGTTTTTGCGTGGCTCTGGTGTGCGAGACACCCTGCGGATGGGTCTGTTGCCGTGAGACGGGGACTGCTGGCGCCTCTGTCCCTGCAGAGGGGAACCTGAGGATGGGTACCGCTGCTGTGGGCTAGCAGAACCCCGTCCACCGTGTCCTCGAGCAGCGGGGGAGGGTGAGAGCTGGGAACCGTGGGCAGGAGGAGGGGATCGGGTGTCCCTCCCTGGCCGGGAAGATGGCAGCGGAGGACTTCTTCTGTTTCGAGGGGGAGAGGCGGATGACGGAGGGGTGCGTCTCTTACTACTAGGGCTGCTGCGGCGTCTGGGAGATCTAGAAGAGCGACGTTTGGGTGGTGCTGGGGAGGGGGACGCCCTGCGTTTAGGTGGAGGACTGGTGGAAGTCCGTCTCTTCTGAGCGGGCAGAGGTGAGGGGCTGTAGCGGCGCTGGATTGGGGGAGAGTAACGCCTTGGAGACGGAGAGCGTCTGCGCAGATGAGGTGAGGGAGACCTTGAGTAAAGACAAAGAAATAGATAAATGAGAATAATTCTCTGGACTCAACCTGGGACACTAGAGACACACGAGCACATCCTCATTAACGGACAGGATACATCAGTATACTGGCCATTCACCCAAAAAGTGGATACTCCCTAAAGATGTCAAAGACATGTTACAAACAGTCTTAGTACACTCTAGCATGATACGTAATTATTTAATAATGACTATTTATATGGCATCTCACTTACACAGCTCGGAGCACTCTGCAGTTGGAAATTACACAAACATGCGAAATGAAATAAAGCAAAATACACTAATGAAGAGGGATTTTACCTGCGCCTGGGAGGTGGTGAGGGAGATCGGCGGCGCCTGGTTGGGGAGGGCGAACGGTGGCGATGAGGAGATGGGCTGCGTCTCTTTCTAAAAACGGAATGAGTGAATTTGAGAGCAGCTTTAAAACTGAAGGGCATAATAGCACTGTTAGAACATCTCCATTAACAAAACCATGAAAATAAGTACAACACTTGGTGTGTGGCTATGCAAGAAGGCTTATTGATAAAAATGACGACTCTTTAAGAAAGCCATTGGAATTTCACACTCCAACCGATTTCACATTCCAGTTTAACTTTCATTTCACATTCATTTTATCTGGGAAATTAACTGTACACCCAATTTTTGTTTTTATTTGATAGCTACACTGCAAGTTCACTCTTCAACTGTGAATGGCAGGAAACGAGGTCATACCTCGGGGATGAATCTCTGTACCGTCTCCTAGGTGACACTGGTGAATGACTGCGCCTCCTCCTGATCTCTCCATTTCTTGACACCAGTCCTTGCCCCGGCCGTCTAGGTCCTTCATCATCTGATGAGGATGATGAACCAGTATCTGCACCCAGTGAACACATTTATAAACAACCATTTATTTTAACTTCTTTTAACAGAAAACCCCATGAAAGTTTTTTTAGAAAGAGAAAGACCTAGATGGGAGCCAATGTAAACCGGACCACATCCATCACGCCACAACACAAAGGTGTGAGAGCAAACAAGCACAAGGAAATGGATAGCAGGAAAAAAAAGGAGAGAGAGTCTGAGTAGAGAAGCGTGAACAAGAACAATAACAACCTGAGGATGACTGCTGATTCTGCCTGCGATACTGACGTCTCTGCTGCACAGAATCGGCCGTAGCCCCTTTCCCACCTTTATCCTCCTCTGAAACGTAAAGCAGTGAGTGGTCCTTTCAGCGCCCAGGGAAAACAGCAAAGGGCACGGGCGCGCACACACACACACACGCACCCCTCCCTTTGTGCAACCACCCCAACCCCAACAGATGAACATAAACTAACTTGAGTTACTGGCCAGTGATCATCGATTCGAGAGTGATTAAGTAAAGAGCTCCATACTGCTAAGAGATCTGACCTGCACACTCTCCCGCCCTCATGTTCTTTTTTTGTTTTGTTTTTACAATCCTCACACACAACAATATGATAAAGACAGAATCACTTTGACAAAACGTCCTCTCTGTGACTACGTAATCTTGTATCAAGAATGTCAACCCTACATTTTTTTCAACCTATTACCCAGTTCAATTAAGGGATTATAATTCATTGTCATAAGAATCTGAGGATGGAAAAAGGTCTGACATCCGCCCTCAGAGCAGACCATTATATCCGCCACCCGCTCTGCGTTCTGTCACAACACTAACCGGATTCTGACAGGTCTGAACGCCTCGTCTTTGGGCCTGGGGATGGAGACTCGTTCCTGCCGCCTGGTTTTCGTTTTGAACCTGGAACCACAGAATGACAACATTTAAATGGATTTAATTCTTCACAGACTGAATACTAAACCAACCTGTCAGATAATAATAATACGCAAGCAGGTAAGAAACAACTTAATATAAATGAATATAAATTATTGTGAACACCCCCATTGTGGCTCAGGTTCAGTACAATGACGATGCAAGGGCTTAAAAATAGGTGTGTAGAGGGATATTTAAACCTTCTGGGAACCTAATGCTCTACTACAGTAATAGGTAATTGACCTAGGTCTGACTACTGATTGACTTCTTCTGCAGCATCATCGTGCCTCCATGTTACATAATCTGCTTGTGCAAAAGATCTAGGAATCTAAGTGACCGGGTACTCAGCACTGGAACACAACCCATCATGGTCTGCTTAGCAGAGATATGTGCACCACACTCCTACAGTGCACAGCACAACCGTGTCAGAAAAGGCTCCCAGTGAACAGAATGCCAAATAAACTACTAATGTAAAATTATACTTTCTTTGGCATTCTGTAAGGTATGCATAACTCGGTGTATAAATGTGCTAGAGAACATGAGCCTAACACACAAAGCATGCTGGGAGAGGAGAGGAAAAGGCAGGAAAGAAAAAAGTAAAAAAGGAAAAATTGAGAAGGAAAGGATGAAAAAGGACTATTTGTTGCACAGTACAATGAGAGACACACAAAGCATACTGACAGACGAGGAAAGGGCAAAAAGTCAGGAGAGAAAACATGTCAAAAAGGAAAAAAGTAGAGGGACAGAAGAGGGAAGGAAATGGAGGGAAAGAAAAAAAAGAAAAAAGAAAAGAAAGAAACTATTTGCTGCAAAGAACAATGAGAAACTAAGAGACGAGATGAATATGATACACAGGAGAATAGTCACAGGTCGATCAAAAAGCTAAACTGAAAACTTCATACTTCTTTAAGACCAAGCAAGCTCAGGGAAGAACATATGGTCAAAGGTCAGTGGTTTTGTACGGTTTGCTGCACCTGCTGACTTGGATGGAGAGACAGAGGCTCGGCTCCTCCTGCCGTGGGGGGAGACCGAGCGACGGCCCTTTCCTGGGGGACTGGAGTCACCGCCCGGGGAGATTCTACCTCTCCTTCTCACGGGGCTAACAGAAGTGTCAGCATTACGTGGCACCTTCCTAGGAGGTGTGTTGGATGTGCGTTTCACAGCTCTCTTCTGAGGAGAACGTGAGGAAGAGGACGAACTACCTGAGGAAGATCTTGAGCGAGAGCGCCGCCTGGTGGAGAGAATTGGTCAGGATCAGCACTGCGCGAGCTACGAGTTTGCAGGGGTGTTTGGAGACATTATCAACATTATAACTGGATTCACAGGTCTAAGGCCAGAACTGAAAACTCCACCACATCACTGTCACTGAAATCCTCTTTTAAGCCACTGCATAGTGATGCACACATAGTTGCATGCATACACCCACCTCCGAACCGGTGAACGGCTGCGTCTGTGTCTTGAACTTGGATGGGGCCGTCTGGGGGGGCTTCTTCGTCTTGGGGATATGCGTCTCCGTGGAGACTGTCTGCGTCTGGGTGAATATGACCTTAATTGGGAGACACAAAAAACATCAAGATGCACAAAGGTTCAGGCTCTACAGCAGAGTAAAGTGAACAGCCATCCTACAAAAGCAGGCAGACCTCATAATGAGAAATCAACCTTACAACTAGTATATTCCTGTATGTTGTTCTAGCCAAGACAGAAACAACAGTTCCCAATTTACAGTAAAAGAGTGGTGTGAGGCTGTGCCTGGCCCTTGTGAGGCTGATGTTAGGCGGGGAGGGGCTTACCGTGAGCGTGACCTGGGTCGTCTGCGGGAGCGGGAGTGAGATCCAGAACGGTGGCGTGGGCGATCTCTACGACTGTCCTTCTCTCGCTCTCTGGGTCTGGGTTTGTCCTCCTTTTTAAGAACTTTCTCTGGAGACTGTTCTTTAACCTCCGTGACTGAATCAGGCTTCATTTCACTTACCATGTCACTGTCAAACCAACAATTTATTACAGAATTAGTAACGTATCAAAATTCAATAAAACAGCATTTCAGTGACCACTCGCTGGCATAGTTACCAGGTGGAGGAAACCTCTTGGACGAGCGGCTCTGGCTTGGAGCTTTCTGACTGGTCAGGTTCAGGCTGGGGATCCTCCTGTCGTTTGGACGGGCTGGGAGGAGGTGAGGCTGCAGGACTGGGCTTACGCCGAGGGGAACGAGAATGACTGCGTTTCCGCTCTCTCTTCACAGGAGAGCGTCTCCGTGGTGATGGAGATCGTGACTTTCTCCTGGAGTGAAACAAATGCACTTCAACAAACCATGGCCAATACACGCAACGCTTTAAATTTGAAAACACAGCAAATTCTGTCTAGATTTGTACTGCACCTTTGGTTATTAAAATGAATTACCTTTGAATAAAGCATGTGCATGAGCTAGTCTGAATCAAAATTAAAATCACTGCTATCAGGCATTCACTCTGAGCAGAGGTACCAGTTACAGCTAACTAACAAGATGGTGTTTAAAGATGAATGAGGTGCCTTCAGGTCATGTGAGGACAGATAAGGTAACCCCACCGTTTGGGGCTCTTGGACACGGCCCTTTCTTTGCTTTCCTTGTTCTCCTTCTTTTCTTCTTCAATTTTCTTCAGGGAGGCAAGCTTCTCCTGCTCAATCTGTTAAAACAAAGCATTCCACCAAACGGACAACAGCCTGACATTAGTCCTAGGGACGGGCTTGAGGTTGTTAGTCGAGTTCATTTAAGTGATTCAAAAATTTCTGACCCCAAAACTGTGAGCAGGAGAAAGACTGCTGAATCAAAGCCAGTTAGCATTACTTCTCTTTGATCCAGTTTGACTATTTTACAGAATGTCAGATCTGGGACGATAAAATGCTGCTCTCACCTGTCTCTGCTTGATCTCCTCTTTCTTCTGCTCCAGGAAGGCCGAAGGAATACCTGCAATGTTCTCTTGGGCGCTTAGCAACAGCGGCCAGAGGTCCTTCATGAACTCCCGTGCATTCTTCCCGTTGAGGAAACCAGTCAAGTTGATCTGCATCATCTTACTGTCTGGATTCTGTAACACACACACCAGGAAAGAAGAGAGGAAAAACGAAACATTTAATACAGAAACGGAACTAGCAAGAAGAGGATAATGGGCTCTGAGAGCCAGTTCTCTGTCTCCTCATAACTCTTCCTTCCCTCTGTTCCATATTTAAAAAAACAAAAAACAAAACAAATCCTAAAGCCTAAAGTGTAATGGCCATCCTGATGCACAGACTAACAGGTCATAAACCTAGAGGTCAATCTTGAACCCCACTGGCTGACAAAGAAATCTGAGGTTCTGAGCCCATTTACAGGTGTCATCTTTAATTCCAAAAGTCAGAGGCCCAATGTTTCCTTTCAAGCATGCATTATATCTGAATGACCTCAATCCTCACCAAGTTCGCCCCCCCTCCCCCTCCCCAACAGTGCTGCTCTTGCAATGACCTTCAAGGCCAAGTATGTTTCACTGCGAGGCCCAGCACCGCCCTACCCCGCCCCACTACTGCAACATATGAAATGTGTGTTTCCCACCCTCCCGCAAAAATCTATTGCAGAGTGCTAGCAACAGAAATCCACAGAACAGAGAGCACCAAAAACCCCGCAAAGCAAGTACACTCCCGATGTCTTCAGTGTGTGTCCCGCAGGATCAGAGTAGGGGGGGGTTTGGAGTGCCCGCGACTCCTGCAGAAAGAGACGCTCCTTTGGCTTGCATCCGCCTCCCTACTGCTTGAGACTCAACCACCTTGAGTATAATGTTATATCATTTATCTAAATTGCAAGAGACGAACAAGCAATAATGAGTACACAAGGCATGTAAAAGGGTTTTATTTCAACAACTATGTCAAGAATGAAAAGGAAAAAGGAAAAAAAAAAAAAGAGAGAGAGAGAGAGAAAAGTACTTTCATAATGTTCTATGGTGACTCAGTAGTCACATCCTTGCCATAATGTTTGGTCTTTAATTTGAAATAATTAGCTACTCTCTCAGTCCCTTTAAAATGAGGTAAAATGTAGCATTACCACGCAGTCTCTTTCTTCACGTGACAAAATAAGGATGAAAAAAAAAATACCTTACTGGAATCCGACCACTACTCCCCTGAAGATTCAAAGGTACCCCATGGTTGTGAAGCACAACCAAGGAGCTTGGAAGCTGAACAGTGGCTAATCCTAACAATAACTCAAAATCACTGCTCTCTCTCAAGGTCCATCCAACTTATTACACTGAATTTCCATTTACAACATCAAAATGACAGGCTAGAATAATTCTTTTATACAGTGATTATCTTGGTCAGACTCAAAGACCAAGCCTTATGGAATGGACCACGATCAAACATAATAAGGTGGAAGGATTATGTGCTATGTAAACTAGACCACTTGAATCTCCAGCCCTGGGAGTCCCACAATATAGCAAATTTCCTACTGAGCCCTTGTCTTCTTGAACCAGGTATGCTGGTGTTAGGCATTTACTAATTTGTACTGTCTAGTAGGTCCCCAAGCCTGGAGTTTAGAAATACTGACCTACATGTACTATAAGCTGCTAATACTTATCCTGCCATGAGATATATTGAACTGTTTAGAGTGTATTAACAGATTTAGCTACATTTCTGCTGAATATACTATTATATCAATGTACATCTAAACTTCAGATGGACCCTTCCTCTAACTAAGCTGAGCTAGGATCATGCCATCTTGGAAACAACTAAGTGATGTAATTTTGTAATGTATCTAAGGAGACCTGAGATGTGCCTGCATCAGTGGCTTCTTCATAAGGACAATAAGACTGGAAAAAAAGCCTGCGCTTTAGGGATTTCTTGATTCTCCTGTTTTTATGGCTCATGCCACAAAGGCATTTCATGATATGCCATGAGTAAGTTGCTGAACTTCATACATTATCATTGTATAGTCTTTGAAACACAGAAGTAGCTATACAATGGCAATGTTTGTGTTTCTGTCACTGACATGTTGTGAGTCCCTGCACACAACTCACCTCAAAAACCAAACTGCATCATCAAGGGAGAGTTGGATTCAGTGAGACTTTGGGCTCAGGAGAGATCTAATTAGGTGTTGGTGCTATACTTCTGATGCAAGGTATAACATCCATATTGGTTCAGGCCTTTTAAATCATAAATCACATCATCATTAGAAAACTGCTGTTCAAAGGGCACGTTCACATTTATCACAGCAACAGACTTCAGTTCAAATAATCTACTTGTTTTCTTTTAACCCATTTAGACATTAGGCATTGACTGTAGTAGCCTTTTTTCTCTTGTCGCTTTTACTTGTACTGAGTTCTCATAACACTTTAGGCAATAGCCACCACTGCTATTTCTCTCCCAACCCCTCTCTCACCCACCCACACTGCCTGCCTGAGAAAAAAAGAAAGGCTACGGTACATTCCCTGTTTCATACAAAAGAGGGATAAAATGGAGTCAGTGGGGCTACCTTCTCCTCCAGCTGGTTGAAAATGAACTCTATGACGACATCATCTTCAAACCCAAGGATCTCAGTCACGCGCTGGGTGATCCATGGTTTGATGACCTCTAAATTGACCTTGGTCATGTCCACCTAGAACAAGCAAACAAAATGATCCATCTCTAGGATTGTGAAATGGATTATACTGACAGAATTCTCTGTCTGGAAACTAATACACTACGCTGAAAGGTCAAGCTAAACAACAGCGTTGTGACGTACCTTCTTGTCCAGACATTCTGCAAATTTCAGCTGCTTCAACAGTTTCTTCTGCTTGTTGCTGAAACGATTGTCCTGCTCCGCACTGGTGCCCTGCAACACGATCAGAACAGTATTAACAATCAATTCAGGCATACAATATTTGTGTATACCTGACCGTACATATGAAGAACCGTTTGTTAAGGTCTCTTGAAAGCACAACACTCGCAAGCAATGACACTATATTTTTCACCTAATTTATCCAACTGGTTTGTACACTTCCTACACACTTCGTCCATGTAGAACAAAACGCGTGGTCACAAACCTATTAACGACGAGTCGGTGGACAGAACTGAACGAATTTGTTCAAATTGTTCACCTTCTGCTTCAAATGCATTATTCAGAAGTAAAGGTCTGATTTATGTAGTGCAGGTCTCTGCATTCGAGTCACTTAAACTGCCTATGAAATAAATTAGCTGCGCGACTGTTGCTTCATCAATTAGCATGTTAGCAGCTCAATCGCTTTAACTACCATTAAATTTCACCGAACGAAATTAGCCTAGCGATAGCCTGAAAACCAGAACAGTCACTTACAAATAAGTCTGTAATTTAAAAGCTCAACGAAACTTAATAGTTACGACGGTGTTGATTTGATTTCTTTCATGTCAGGAAATAGAAAAACGTTTCACAGGGCAAGTAGCTTAGACTCGTTACAGACACTGGTCGACAAGGCTTCAGCCGCCATTTTTGCCCTAGGCTAGCTTGTCTTGCAAACCAAGCCTGCAGCAAACGCATCGCCTTCCGTAATAACCAGTAAATTAGCGTTATGTTTGGAGAGAAAATACACATCGATGGTAAATTATTATCATTTTAAAATAATGACGACTGAAACATGAACGTGAAATTACTTACGCGGAAAAATCCCGCGTCCATTTTCAAGGAGGGTAGAACGACTAGCTCTTCAAGAGGGACGTGCTATCATATCCCATAGTTCAGTGCGGGATGATTCTTCACTCTCAAAAAAAAAAAAAAAAACAACCAAAAAAAAAAAAACCCGACTTGGGCCACTGGGAGGGCGGGTAAACTAAGGGAACGTCACAGTAGAAATAGATATCATGAAACTGTTGATTGTGCCCAAACAGTATGATAAATGTCATGTAGCAGGAATTATGCAAATACTTTAGTGCGTGAAATGTATTTGTAATTCCTGACTGAAGAGCTTCTATTGTCTTCTAAATCAGTTCTTGGGAGCTTTCAACATGTAACCTGGAACGATTAGATGGCAGCAACAGACCAGCAACTGAAGGAGGACGGTTAATACATCTAAAAGCACATGAATTAATCCTCTGACCCTCTTTTATGCATACATGGTTAAAGCTGCAATATTACATACGATTATGTAATACAGCTATTTTGTAGTTGTATTTCATCTGTTTTCCAGCAGCAGTGAAGTGTCTCATCTTTAGTTTGAGGGCATCTATTATATAAACCTTTTTGTTTTTCACTCATTTTCTTTCCATGGCCTATGATTAAGATTTGTTGATATGAATAATGATATTTTCTTTTTTCTGCATCTCGGTGAAATGTTCTGAAAGCGAAGCTTTGTCCATCACAGAAATGACAGCATGTAACGTGAATAAAAAATTTATTAAATGTTCTGCGGAGCTTACACTGCAATTGTTCTTCATATTCTTAATGATTAATCAAACTCATTCTCTTTTAGATTAACCATCTGCAGAAAATTAGGCTGGTTTACTTTGTCTCAACGCAATACTCATTTGCCCCTAAAATCACACCTTAAAATACCCTTGCGTCCTTGGTTGTTTTTCAATCTACCAGTGCGGCGCACAGATTTCTGCATCTTTTCAGCAAAAGCAGTGTTATTTTACAGCAAGTTATTGTGTCGGAGCACTGTGCTTGTTGTGCACTTTACACAGTGCAGAAAAAAGAGAGAAATCCTATCTACTTAGATCCTGGCTCTGAGACCAAGGCTAAGACACTGTGTGAGATTAAGTTCACAAATAAAACAACAGAAACTGAGTGGTAACAACAGAGTGGATGACAGTATAGAAGATATGGACGTAGTTTAAGTTATTGCATTTTTTGCATTAAAATTGACACAACCCAGTCTGGGTAATGCCAGTGATGCTTGCTGCGGCCCTAAAAAAAATGAGACCACCAGACTTTGCCAAATTAAATGTACAATCATTTTCACCCTTCTTCAATGGAATTTCTTTGGGTTCTGTGCTGTCTTGCCCCCACTAGCCCTTGATGAATTACGCCCATGAAAAAAAAAGACTAAGGCTGCTGGTTGTTGTAAGTGTGTTTTTTGTATGTTGATAACTGCAAGCATGTCTGCATGTATGTGGATATTTGTGTATGAACATGACCACAATTCTGAAGAATATCTGTTGGAGGGAAGTTTGTGGTGATGCTTGTGAATTGCTCTACTCTTGCGAGAGGGAGACCACAAGGGAAGTGTTTGCTGATGTAGTCTCTGTGGATTGGACCTGCTAGCTGGTAGACAGGCCAGCGTTGGTCCTCTTTTCACGAATGGTGTTGAGCATGTCTGTGACCAGCTCAGGAAGTCCATATGCTGGTTGCCAACCCCAGTCTCTCCGTGCATTGGAGTCATCAAACCTCACAGGCCAACTATCCGCTGCAAGTAAAGAAATAAGACCTAGATATTAAATGGCATAAGGCTTCAAAAGAAATATAATATCTACATTTTCAAAGGTACATGGCATCTCATTTGCATCAACAATCCAGCTCATGTATCTAAAATGCTGGCTATGATTAAAAAGATAACAAATGTGTGACAAATGATTGACAAAGAGGACAGAATTAAAATGTCACGGGGATACCACCTTTATTGTTTTTCTTTGTCTTGCTGGTCTGAGTGTATTTATGAAAATGAGTCAACACGGATGTGAGTGTTGATTTATGAATGCAGTAATGTAAAAAGAACATCTCTTTGTGAGTAATCTTAACACTGATGTAAAAGAACTGAAGATGACCTTTGTGCAATTTTATAGTGTCTGGATATCATTTCATGTAAAATTTCAAACTCAAGGATGTCGAGGAGAACAGAAGTGGCTGGTCAACAACCTCTTCAAGTTCAGTTACCGTGACATTGTTGAAGAGATTTTGTTAATGAACATGAGCAAATGGCACAGGTAATACTTCAATGCAAAACATCAACATCACGCTCTCAGAGGTCAACAGCTGTACATACTGTTCTGCTTTTAAAGAATCAAAATATTTGAGTATTTTACTAACACAGTGCACTTTCCTATACTACAAAAATTACAACTGTGATTTACAACTTGCAAAAACACACTGACACACACAAACACACACACACACACAGGCATGGGAGAGTTACCGATGTTTTGACGGACTGGGTCAGGGTTGTAGGTAACTTTCAGGTGGGGGAGGTGTTTACGGATCTCTTCTACCAACTCCTCGGGGGTGAAGCTCATGGCAGAAATGTTGTAGGTGCGCAGCGACAGCTGATACTCTGGTGCCTGCATAAACTCTATTGTAGCCCGATGACAGTCAGCAATGTGCATCATGGGAAGTCGTGTGTCCGGACGCAAATAGCACTCGTGGTGACCGGTGCTGAGAGCATCATGAAATATCTGAACGGCGTAGTCTGCAGAGATACAGGGCTGATTAAGAAGAGACACATTCTCTTTGCTCAGTACATTATGTACTATACATGGCTGAGTGACCCATGTACCTGTTGTTCCACCTCCTGGTTTGGTGTTGACTGAGATGATGCCAGGGTATCGTAAGCAACGGAAATCCAAGCCATACTTGTGGTGGAGGTACTTACGAGAGGAGACAGACAAGACCACAACCAAAAAGCTGAGCTTAATACGGTCCTAGTTTTCATAATATTTAAGGCAACAATTATCTGTGTAATTTGTCTATTCTTTCATAAAAAGTGAAAGCAACTAGTTGGGATGGTGAAAAAAAAAATACAAGACAGGATTATGGTATTCATAGATTAAGTTCTTGGTTTCTTTGCTGTTTCTTTCATCTCCTCACTAGTTTAGATGTCCAAGCATCTCCAGTGCTATTTAAAATGAGAGTGACATCCTATGACCTATTTTATGTGCAGGGGTGTGCAGAAGTCCATAAAGATCCTCACCTCCCCCATCAACTCTCCATGGACTTTAGACACTCCGTATATGGTTCGTGGCCTCTGTACACAGAGGTCAGGTGCAGGGTCTCGAGGTGATGAGGGTCCGAATGCACCAATGGTGCTGGGAACAAAGAGACGCAAACAATTCTCCAGGGCTAGGTCCAGCACGTTATGAAGACCTGATGAAGACATAATATAACCACAGCAGTAAACAAGGGGGTGACAGTTTTATGGACTGTTATACAGATGGTAATGATGTGTGTGTGTGTGTGTGTGTGTGTGTGTGTCTGCGTGCGTGTGTGTGTACACATGTATCCCTTCTTTTGCTGAGTAAATTCATGTTTGTGAACCCAAACCTGACCTGTGATGTTAATGGTGCGGGCCAGGCTCACATTTGCTTCCCCAACAGCACTGAGTAGAGCGCTGTAATGCACAAGCCAGGTGATACGATTGTTAACCACCAGCTCCCTCAGGTTCTTAAAGTCCAGCACATCCGCATACACAAATGGACCTGCTCAGGAATCAATGGCAAAAGAGACAACAACAGGAGAGGTACTGCAGGAGAGGGAAGTATGGTAAAAGATGGATCTGAGAGTGGCACAGGGGAGTGTGTGGAGAAAAAGTAGTGATTCTAAGTACAGACCTAGTACAGGAACTAGTCTAAAAATATATAATACATTATAATATTATTTCTCTATGACACTCTTAATGTTATGACATTGCATTGGAAATGACAAACATTCTCAGATTAAACAATGGAAATACTTGTCCAGTGTCTTTTTTCTCAGTATGGCAAAGGTAAAGTCTGTACCTCAAGGAACTATCAATCTAATGATGCAATGCCTACATCACAGTAAAACTGTTCTGTTAACTTCACATGAAATGTTATATTTACACTGACATTCAGGCAAGGTGAAGAGATTGTCTGTTCTCACAAATTATTTGATTTTAGAGCTTACAGAGACTACTGCACGTAAGCATCAACAGACTGTACACCTTCTAAACACTTATATGAATGCTACTTAAAATCACAGAAAAGCATTTGTCCTGTTTTTGTCATGAAACTGACATACCACTCTTAAACACTTCTGTGGGAGGCTTCTTGATGTCCGACAGGATCACGTTTTCTGTCCCGTACTGCTGCCTGATGTTATTAGAGTCAGTGAATCACTCAGTATTCAGATTGGTGTGTTCTATCACAGCATTCTTCATCATACTACCTGACTACACGACAAGGATGTAAGTCTAGCAAGCATTTATATTAGCACTCAAAAAATAAATAAATACATAAATAAATAAAAATAGAGTCATGTTAGCACATTTTGGTACTTCTCAAGCATTTTAAACAATTTTTCAGACGTATCTAGTTCTGCCCTTTGCACAAACTTTACAAGGTTAATCTCATGTCATATTTTGATTACAGGGCGAAGTGTCACCAGAGAAAAGGTATCTAGTTGCCAGCATGTCATATTAGAAGCAGTAAGAATGATTATCTAAGCTGTTCACACACCTCAGCATTCGTGCCAATCCTACGCCAAGCTGTCCAAGACCACCTTTCAGTAAGGAGAAAACCATATGGTAAGTAATAGCGAGGAACATAGACACTTAAGCAAGCTAACTTACAGTAACATTTTCTTTTTTGTACAAACTCAGGATTAAAAAAAATCATGATTTGCTAAGTATTAGACAAGCTGTTTGAGCCATTCTTTTATTACCCAAATCCCCAGTATTCACATGATATGCATGAGAGTCCATACAAAAGTGACTGAACAGGTATACTGTCAAATCACTGAAATGAGATGAAGAGTCATAAACAGCTGTCAGATGACAGACGACATTAGTTACAGAACTTTTCAGTCATGTAAGTGTCCAACGGTGGCACGTTGAAAATATGGTAGAATAATGCATTTGGTCAGTCAAGAATACTGCATGGCAGTGAAGAAACTGGGGCTCCATAGCACAATGACAGTTACACTGTTTATAGTCTCCATCTCAACTGGGCTTCAAACTGTCGGCGTTGTCAGGCATTGTCTGAAAATACAAAAGCTAGGCAGCCTATTCTGTTAAGCTCGCTGTCATTCGCAGCGCACAAACCCCCAAAGCACTGTTTGTTCGCAGGCTATTATAATGAAAGTAAACTGGACTCAATGGACTGTCTCTTGAGAGACAATAAAAACAAGCGATGAAAGACGATGAAACAAAGAGAAGGTGAAATTGTGAAATACTGGCCAGCGATGAAAACATCCTAAGCAGTTCGTTCAATCGTAATATTGCAATGTCGGACAACCAGCCTAGATTTCACCTGTGATGAGAACCCGTGGAGTTTCCGACGGAGGTGGGTCGGAGGATTCGTCGCTGTTCCACTGACTAATCTGCCGGGGCGACCAACTCATTGCTCGCCCAGGCCGTTGACAGCCACTAGCCCTGCTGCGGCAGCCTTGACAGAATGATCTAAAGAGAGCTGTGGCGGGCGTACACACCCGCACGCCCGATAACATGTCGAGCCGATGCCTGAGGGAAAAGAATATCCGTTGACTCCAGTCTACAGAAGATGTTATAGTTTACACGTTTAAAAATAGCACAAGTGTTGAATAACTAAGATTAAAATCAAGAAAACTAAGTGCGTTTCACAGTTACCGCCCGGTAGCCTAATACAAAGAGTAAGTAAACATGTAGGCTAATAAAAAAAAGCCCACTGTATGTGCTATGCTCTGCTGTAGGTGTCATGTTTAGGGTACCGACAGAAGCACTTAACGATTTCTATAAGAGTCTTTTAATCCTACCGTAACGATTTCGAACGCTTGAAATTCTTCGGGTAGTAAGCCACGTGCTCTCCAAGAATCAAAACATCTCATAAGTGCATCCAGGGGTTGTCAAACAATTTACGTAAAGTGTGCTGATAGAAGCGATTTTCATGGTATTTAACCGTTAGAATTAAAAGATTACCCTCCGATTGGTCACTCGTTGTGCGGACCGAACAGCTATTGGGTAAACAAGTGGTTGTCGCTAGTAATGCTGGGATATGTAATTTTACGCATCATAGCATACATTCAAAAGTCCCTGGTGGTTTAACAGAAATGACTACACTGCCCAGTTTGCAAAGCGATACATGTGGGCAAACATGCTGACCAGTTGCTCATTAAGGACTTGCATTGTATGCGTGTGGTCTTTTAGCTGAGGCAGACTTTTGTGAAGTATAATGTGTTCGACAGAGAGGCAACACAGGTGATGGAGGTTTCATTCACCACTGCCCAAAGGAAGCATATTCTGATTCTTGATCTGACAAAAAAAACACAGGTAGGCTGGTGTTTCATGTATGAGGGAGAAAAAAAACCCTGAAAAAGAAACACCCAGAACTATGTGATGAATATAGTTAGATGTTTACTCTGTATCTGAGTGAAAATAATAAAATACAGTCATATAGAATTTCAATTATAAATAAGCAACAGCATAACTTTCAATGCATCTGTACATCATCCATATATCTAGAGGGTATTAACTCATGAGGTAACAATGCAAAACACAGTAACAGAGTATGAATGAGCGCATACAGTTCAGGACACATTCATGTTTTGACATAAAGTCAGCCTAGTCACATCAGAATCAGTGATACAGGCTACTACTGGCTTTAGTTCCAGAGGCACTTGAATTGCTCCGAATGTCCATTTACTTCACAGTACTGTCAGCTCTTCCATTAGGTTCTCAACAACACTTAAAGGTTCACAGTGTTTGCTTAGCGCTTGGCTGGTCTCCTCAACTCCAGCTTTCTCCCGGTACTGATTCACAATGGTCCAGATCTCTTGTCGAGCCTCTTCCATATTCTGAGCATGCTCTGTCCATCTGAGAAAGAAGCCTGTAAACGGTAGCAGAAAGAAAAGCACAATGAAATTAAATTAGTGTATTCTATCAGGTTCAGTCAAATAGAGCGTCTGAATCTGAGAGTCTGAAGTGTGCTGACAGAAGTGATTTTCATGGTATTTAGCTGTTAAACTAGATCTGAAGAAAATATTCCAAATGATCAGATATCCAGGATGCATGCTGGCTGTCTTAATTTAAATAGTTAATTTAATCTGACTATCTCTTGCATCAGTTTTCTGACAGTTACAGATAAATAGGATTGACTGTTGTGCAAAGTCCTGACTTGACATGACTGACCACTCCAGAGGTGTAGAGACTGAGGCTGGACACAGGGCCAGATGGCCAGGTCTGTGTGCTCATACAAAGGATTCAAAAACTGCTCTCTCTCACTGGGTCTCAGGAGAAACTGGAACAAACAGTGAGTCTTCTCCTTCACTCCTAAAGCACACCTTAGATGAGAAAGAAACGGATAGCAGAAAGAGATTAGTGGAGAGAGATGGGGAAATGAGATGTTGAAGGTGTGCTGGTATATAAAAACATTTTGGAAAAGAGTACATAACACATGAAAACCAAAAAACGCAGTTATATTCAAGGTCTGGTCGCATTGCTCACGGCAGAGCTTTACAGAATACTCCAAGTCTGGCATATAAAGTAAAACTGAATGTTTGGACTGAACATTTTGAAAGCCTCTAACCTCTCTCAGAAAGGAATACGTAAACCAAACGGTAATCTCTGGAGAACTGATACTAATGCCCCAAGATTCTGGTTGATTCTACTCATATACAACACAATGATTATTAGGAACTACAACTATTATTGAGGATATGGTCACAGTCACCCACTGGGCTCACCGTTCCTGTTCACAGTTACAGAGGAAGGTGCCAAAGTCAGAGGCATAGGCTTCCTGGGCAAGTCGCAGCAGCAGCATCTCATTGAACTCCAGGGCCAATGGAAACTGACGGCTCAGCTGCCACACACAGTCCAGCAGCAGTAGGAAGACCGGGCTCTCCTGCTTTAACCGAGCGTGGGAGTAGGCAGAGTGGGCACAGCGCTGCTGGAAGGGATGACCTGCCTACTCAGAGAGTACACATACACAGGCATACTTAATTACCGGGTGTACATTTATGGATCATACACATGTAACGTGAAGTTTGGACTGAGATGTCAAAGTACTGCAGGCATAATTATAATTATGGTGGAGTTATCTTTGCAAATGCATTGTGCTAAGTTTTGTAATTACCTAGTGCTCAGTGTTTATTTATTATCTGCTCTTTGCCTTTGCTGAAACTGTTATTATAATCCTAAGCGATAAAGTATTAAAAAGTATAATGTTATAAGTTATATGGCTTCAAATTTATGTCATAACAAGCATATTGTTTTTCACAAAATGTTAATGCAAGCCATGGAAAATTTCAATTATATTTTTTTTAGTTAAAGATTTCAAAATGTATACTTACATTTTGACCTCTGGAAATAGTTTAAAGACATAATACTATAGTAACTAAAAAAGCAAAACACCAATACCAAACTACTCATTGTCTGAGGAACAGAGTCCGTTTTATACTGTTTTAAAAGGGTTCTCACCTGAATCCACTCTTTCTCCAGCAATCTCAGGAACCCCCTGAGGGTGCGTGACTGTGGATCCACGATGAGCTGAGCCAAAGTGGTCACCAACAGTGTGGTGTCCGTGCCATCAGACCCATGAACGAGTACAGAGTGACCATCCCTGAACATAAGGGATTCACCAATACGTTTCATACCACCCAGCGTTCTTCATTATATCAAAACAGAATCAATCACATAAGCCTAAACAACACCGTGTGTGTTTGTATGTGTGTTCGTCGGCGGGGGCTCACCTCTCCACACACTCTGCAACTAGACCTGCTGTTGACAAAGTGCAGTGGACATGAGAGAGCCATTTGGAATTCTCCAGCTTACTGAGCCAGCGGTCCATACTGTGAGACTGATCACCACAGGCCTCCACCAGCTTAATCAAACTCTCCTGCAGTACTTTACCCCTGATTACACACACACACGCGCGCGCACACACACACACACACACACACACACACACACAATAACACAAGCAAAATAAATGTAAATAAATAAACCCATATTTTGGGTACAAACACTGTACACAAATAGGTGTAACACATGTAGCCTACTACATACACACACCTCTCTAAGTGGCGATGCAGCCTCTTCCAGTGGCTGTAACAGGACTTGGATTCAAACCCACCGCCTGTCATTCTGGCTTGCTGAGCTTGCTGAGAGGAACGTGTGTCGACAATGTAACCTAACTCTGAGCCGTCAATCACAGCTTGGAGGAGGAGCTCGTCCTCCCTACAGCGTTTCCTGTTGGCTCCAGTCATAGGCTGACTGCTCCGCATGATCACCTGTCACAAAAGATGCAGAAGCAGGAACTGACACTCTTAAATACCATAGCAACAACTTATGAGAAACTTAATAACCCCTATAATAACCCCTTCCTGAAAAACCACTAATATTTACATTACCTTTATATTTATTCATTTGGCAGGCACTTTTTCCCCAAGCAGCTTACACAATAAATATATACAGCAGGTGCATAGCTATTAAATGGTATGATAAATCTTAAAATGGATATTTGCCTGTGTGTGTAGAGTTTTCAGATCAAAACTAAATCCCACTACTTCTCAAGACTCTTTCCCTGACAACAATGATCAAAGTCTGATATAACTGTTTTATATAACTGTTTTATTGTAGCATAGTTACAAAAGCTGTCGTTTCTCTTACCATGCCATTCTTGCTGTGGTAGTAGCAGAGGACAGGAAATCGACCCCCCTGTCTGAATCTAGCTGCCTTCACCAGTGTCTCGTCGTCTACAGAACGAGGAACGATGACTGCAGAGGGGTAGGAAGGACAGATGGAGAAATCTGAGTTGACAAGACTCAACCTCCATCTGTCATACTGAAAAAAGTACAAGAGAGAAGGGTGGAGAGGAGAACGATAACAAGCAAGAGTGAAATGAGTGGTGAAAGAGAATACACGGATTTGAAATGAAATGTGGAATGAAGACATGCTGGGATACAGGAGTGGAAAAGGATTGTTCAGTATGTAAAAGGGAGGGACATACACATTGTTCACACAGTGCTAAATCTTCTGGACTGAGAAATTACACAGACAGTGCACTCCTTGCTATTCTCAACATCTTTGATAAGAAGTATGCATCCCTCTAAACATCTAGTAGCAAGTTTATCTCTTAAAAATATATAAATCCTCCATCTGCCTACAAATACAGGAAATACAGTAATAGATTTTAAATTTTATAGACAGAGTTTTATAGACAGATTTTAGCTGATTTCCCCTCTGTCCACTGCTGAGAGAGGCAGTAGGTCATGGATGAAGAAAGGATGTTTTTGTTTAAATGACACCGTATTTCCTTTCAGACACAAAGCACTTTATCTTTTCTTTCACTGAGGAAGGAGCACCCACTGTACATCTTTCACACAACCACACAGATTCACTTCCTGTGTCAAGCAAACTGCTTCCTGTTTGCTTTCCTTTCTAGAGCATCATCTCAGAATGATAAAGTTTTAAATGGAAGTTTTAACTGTGTGTGTGTGCGTGTGTGTGTGTGCGTGTGTGTGTGTGTGCCTGTGCGTGCATGTGCACGTACATGCATATGCGCACGTGCTCTGTGTACACACGCACATGTCTATGTGTGTGTCTATGTGTGCTCTCAACACCCTTGCTCACCAGCTCCTGCATATGGGTGAAGTCTTCCTCTGTTGAAGACAAGCCCCATGTGTCTTCTAGACTGAGGTCCTGAGGTCTATGGAAGAATGGATACATCTCTGGAATATTCTCAAAAGATGACAGGGCCTGAGAGAGGAACATAGAAACACATCAAGAAGTGAATAAATGTCTCATTCATTCATTCAGTGCATGTCCCTGTTCTGGACCACTCATATTCTTTGTGCATTATGTGTGAGCTTAGGTGAACCTTACTGCATTGTTCAGTCCTAATCCCAGGAGACCAAGATCCAAGCAACAGAATATTGTTTGTGAATTGCTTCATAATAAAGGTCTCCTTAAATGCTCCACTTGAGAACCTAGATGTTTTTACTTATTCACCGCAAAATTAATGAAGCTCTTGTTTAAGATACACTAAAAATACAGAAGCAAAGTATTGTGTGTAAACATTACATACCTCTATGGAGCTGGCAATGTTCAGACACTGCTCCATACCAGGAATGTCCAGATGTAGCACACACAGATCCTTACACTTTATGGTGATGGTGCCAGAGGATCCCGTTATCCTGTGTATTGATCACACACACACACACGCACACACGCACGCGCACACACACACACACACACACACACACACACACACACACACACACACACATACACACACAAATTATGTATACACTTTTATTTTTCTCAAACTGAGCTCACCCTAAGAGAGCCAGAAAAAAACTTGACGTTGGGAATGTGAGAAGAGTTAAGAAAGAAAAACAAACAACAGAAAACAAAACAAACAAACGGACAAACAAAAAGTCAGCAAGCAGCAAGGCCATCTCACTTAGCTAGAGAGAAGAGGGACACTTTCCAAAGCATTTACTTCGACATTGTTCTCAAATCCCTTGATAACCAGCGCAAGCTACTGCTCCCTAACTTATGGAAGAGGAACTATGATTGGGGGGTGCTACCAAGGACACGTATGAAAAACACCTGCTTGTGCTGTGTTTTGCACACATGAAACAACAGTCTCCGTGTGAGAATTATGTATGCCATAAAGCTGTTTGCTGGGATCTGACAACTCTTGAATTCTCTTTAATTCAAGTTCTGAATGAAACAACAGTGTGAGAAGACTGATGTAATGAGTGGGAATAAACACCTGTGAGCATGAAGAGCAAACATTTACCCAAAGGTCTCCACCCCTTTCCGCCAGCTATGAACATGGATGGTAATGCAACACTTACAAAAGACAGCAATGCTGAAATGAGCTGCGCAATAGCCACACGCACACACACACACACACACACACACACACACACACACACACACACACACACACGCACATATGCACACACTGCAAGCTCAAATCAAACCTTTGGCCCTGGCCTGTTTCAGAACTGTGGCTGGGGTATCCTAGTAGATTCTCCACACTGATCAGGGACAGCAAGGGAGTAGACACAGTGTTAGTGCTCAGAGATTAATTAAAAATTTAAAGATGAATCTGTGGGTCAAGTGATTGGAAACAGTGAAGCTGCCTCAGCAAATGAGGTCCCTGCTTTAGCACAACAGTGTTAACTCCTCAGGTCACATTCGCAATACACACAAACAGATAATACACATGCACTTTATCAGCAGATAAATTAGAAACCGGCAGAGAGACATAAAAATCCTGCACTGAACAGCTTTGTTCAGATTACTCAGGGCGAACAACATTTATTGTTAGACGGCAAACAAATATGACTAGTTGATATAGCGACGAGAGCATATGAATGGATACATTTTCAGTGAATGTTTGAAGAATCAATGAATGGCGATGAACACCTCTTGAATGACACGTCTAAACACAAACCACTGGTTCTTATGTATTCCCGGTGATGTTTATCAGGTGAAGAACTCAGAGAGGCAGGCTATTCTTCTGGATCATTGATCATTAAGAAGTCAGGCAAGTTGGACGAAATGTAAATATTGTGAACGAATACGCACATATTTTTAAAATTAGATATTACTTGATCAAATATGAAATTTGTGAAGTGTTTTCAAAACACCCGGTTTCTTGAGCTGTGCAAGTAACAAAACTACGATTTCCTTTTTCCTCACCATCCCAGAGTGTTCTGTAAAATTAACCTTTGCACGCCTTACCTTTTCTCAATCGCATCGATGTTTCGAAGAAGCAACAGAAGTTGCCAGGAACTATCCTCTTCTCTGTCAGAGAACAGGAGGTGGTGGCCAGTGACACACAATGTTCCCTTAATCGATGGACGGAATGGTTGTCTCAGAATTACATCTTCAACATTCGCCGTCTTAATATGCTCCGAAAACTCCATCGCTATTGCAAAGAGTGCTAAAACAAAGGGCTTCCTTGGTTGCTTCCTTGGTTTCTTCCTTGATTAAGAAATTATCCAAAGCGTTGGGTCAAAAAATCATAACGTGCTGTTCGCCGTTGCTGAAAGGGGTCCTGACAGTTCCGCCCCCTGCTCGACACAACCCTTCATATAGTTATTATATAACAATGATTGACTCTCGAATGAGTTAGATATAATCCTCACCTCAACTTTGTGAGAAGCTGTGCGGCGTGAATAAGCGAAAGGGCTCGTTTGTTCAAGAGATAAATGGTCTATTCTTAGCTCCTTTCGTTTTCTCAAGCAGTTACTCGGCAGTGGCAAGTGGAACGCCCATGGTTACACTGATTCTGACAATCTCAAGCTACCTCCTGTTTTCAAAAACATAGCAGAGGGCCATAAAAGAAGGAAGTGAATGTTTCCTGAGAGTGCTGTGGAGGGGGCAAGATGCCCTCTAAAATACAGACAGAACTACGAAAGTTTGCTTAATCACTACTACTCAAACGAGCATCCCTTTGTTTTGGCATTTCTTCGCGTTTAAAGTAACAAAGTTTGACTCCGAATATTACACCGTAGTTATAATAAACAGTGTAAAACAGCTTAAACATTACAAAATTTCTTTTAAGAGTTGAAATGAATCCAAAGAGAGATATTTCACCAGATCGGAGAGGACCTCCCCAATCCTTTTCAACAATGATGCCTCACTTTGTGGAAACGCTCACTGTAAGAATGACCATGGACAGTGGAAAAACAACATACTGAAAGTTGATTTAAAATTGCCATTTTACGCTCAAAAATCAGTAGCTGGTGAGTGGCAATATTACCAGGACTAATACGGGTGTTGTACACCACTCTAGATGTGTCTCTGCCCTTCTAATGATACCACTAAAGATAGATTCTGTCCGAGGGAAAAAGTTTTCTCCAAATATTTATTTGTGTGTTATCAGTGGACAAAGGATTCTACGCGACTATGAAAGGATCATTCAGAATTCAGGCAGTTCAATGAAAGAATTGAAACATCAGGGGTTTAAATGTTCCCTAGAAACCTTTTTAGAACATGTAATTCCGATATATAACCAGAAGGTGGGGTAATTTTGTAACTATTATTGATTATAATAATACATTATGATATAATACAATTATGTAATTATATTGATTAGCATACTATATAACGCCATTTCATGTCCTCGACCCTACAAGACACTATGAATTACCTTACGTAACAGTAAGTTTTTATCGCATGCCATCAACTGATTAAATCTAGACAAATGTTGTTATTGTTCCGTCTTTCAATTTCTTTTCGTACTCATGGACCTGATCTAAACTAAAAAAATAAAAAAGTAAGGTGAGGAAGAATCCTACTGTGATGAAGAGGGCCATCAGTTACAAAAATTGTACCATATCATTACAAACTTGTGCACTGTTTTCTCACTAAGCATTGAGAAATCCGCACAACTGAATAACCAAGCAAAAGTTATAAAATGTGGCTGTCGTCACCTCGCCCGTCTTTGTCCTGAAACTATCCCATCTGCATAATGTCTAGTGTAGGCATTTTATTGAAAGGAATGGAGGTAATTATTGGGACACCACTGAACTAACTTTTAAACACAAGTTTTAATTCTTGTAAAACTTTTAAACACGGGGCTGGTAGGTTACTACAAAGGTAAACCATGATGATGAAATATTACAATTCTAAAAGCAAATTATAACCGTCTTATTGCTGTTTATACTTATAATCACTGTCATTGCGATAATGTTCAAATAAGCAATATGATTGTGAAAGGACATTCATTCACGAAGACTCTGAAGTATTGAACATAACATTTCAAAACAGATGGAGAGGTAAGCCATAATGTGTTATTTTATCATTTTAAAGAATATCCTCGACAATTATTTGAAATTAATGGGAATGTTTTACATGCTCAATTTATTGCTCAGAAAATGCAATGAAATTACCACTTGTCTTTACTGTGACTAAATTTGGTGTCTTTTTTGCAAAACATAGCAATAATATTATTAAACTTTATGATCTCTGATAATATTTATTTTTGTTGTTGCTACAAAACACAACGTATGTAAACCTAACAGCACAATAAATTGCACTCCTGAGCGTTAGATGAAGATGAAAAAGCAAATCTCTCGCGGTGCACAGGACTGATATATTGTACGTTCATGGTAAGGACATTTTAATTCGGTGAAAGAAAATACTGAAATATCTGGATGGGGTAAAAGTAGGTTTTTAATCGAATCAATATGGAAAAAAGGAATGACTACTAAATGAATTCTATGAACACGTTAATAATTGTAAATGGTGACAAACATTCAAAATAGATTTAGGCTAGCCTATTATTGTTCGTACAATTAAATTCCAGATAATAACAAGTATTATTATCATTCTAACATTGTTGCTGATGTAGTCGTTCGTATTTTTATCCTTGTGACTGGTGTTAGTAGCAGCACCATCGCCGTTGCCGTTACAGTTGCTGGTAGCCCATTCTGCACCACAATTTACGTAAATACTAATATTATTTTAGAAACTTGTCAAATCAGACGCTGCAAGCATAGTAGGCCTACACAGTGACGAGATGAAAACTCACGAGTTTTTCACCGGAAAATTTTTTGACTGAACATTTCACCTCTTGAACTTTTGTTCTTATCCTTAAGAGTTAGCGGATGGTGTTCTATTTTTGTCTCTAGAGATAAGCATGTTTTGTGTTTGTCAAAAGTTAAGCCTATCTCGATGCAGCAGGTGTATTTCAGCGAACAGGAAAGACCGTTGATACTCAGTGACATTATATTTATATTAATATTTTGATTCACTGTACAGACAGTTATGGATGACTGTGTTACTGAGAAGGGTTTTCAAATTATTCTGATCCCTCAGGAAGATGGTCTAGTCTTACCTCATATCACAGTTATTCAGATGAAGGAAAGGATCATCTTCCATGGGAGATCATTTTCATGCAGGACTAAGTGTGGAGCTATGAATATCGAATATCACAGGGTGTTTTGAGGTACTCTGATTCTTGCTTCAAACGAATATTTTGAACATTAATATTGCCAGTTTTCGAATGACTGATTCTACTTGACACCACGCTACTCTAAAATTATCTGCTTGGAAAAATTTTGATCATAGTTTTAACAGAGACAGGAATACAGGATGGGGTTGTAGATAGCCTTTAAAAACAAATCAGTTAAGTGTCATATTTTGTTTTGAAGATTTCTAGACTTCTTTGCAGAGAAGATCATCAGTCTGAATTGAACTGACAGGAACACGATAGGACATTACGATGTTTTGATTGCTTGAACTTTATGTTGAAATGAGGAAATGAGATTGTGCCTGCATATGAAATGAGTAAAATAAGTACCATAAGCCTCTTCAAGCAACATTTATCTGAAACCTCTGGTTAAACAAACGTTTCTAACGTATGGGAAGTTAAGAGGTGACGTTAGCTAGATGAAATTGCGGAGAGGGTGCACTGTGAGGTCCACACGGAGTTTAATTCAGGCCGGCTCTTCAAATATGAAATCCCTTTTCTACTCCAGCACATGGCATTATATTATGTTTGTTTTATTTGATTAATTTGCTTTTTTCTGATTTTGTCTTCCGGTCACCTCATTTTTTCGCTGGGAAGCTAGTACGTGCACTCTTCACCATTGGAGAGTAGCTGAAAAACAGCTCAGTGACTCTAAGATGGACAGTTCATCTGGTTCAGGATGTGAGTACAATATCACTAGGTGCCGCTGTTTACCTACTTCGCCACTTAATGAAGAGGCGCCCATTTAAGGGGACTGAGAAATTATAGTGTGCCGCGGGTTGAAGCCCATGTTTTGGTAGACCACTTAGACCTGTGTAGTGCCTTGACAGACTTAAATGATATGACAAAATGCAAAAGTAGTGTCGTTACATCTGTCTTTCTCTGAAACAATTTACTTCACTAATTGTAGCGCACATTTCTGTAAGAGGAATAAAGGAGAGGGAATGAGGTATTCATGAGGAGAAGGAGTAAAGTATTCCGTCCATTCCCATGTATTAACAGTGTTATATATAATCATTACAACAGAAATATTATCATGACTAAAATGTACTGCTGCAATAAAAGCAGCCACTAGCGTTAGTTTTTTCATTTTCAAGGATTTTTTTCAGTGGAAAACAACGAGGCGTGATGTTGTATATATAACTTTGGATAAGTACACTCGAACATGATACGACCCATTCAGCTGCTAACAACACGTATTTTAGGTAGTAATCTGTCTCCTTCGTAATCTCAACCAAAAGGATGAGTTTTCTTGCTGAGCGAGACTGGTTTCATAAACAAGACAAATATGCCAACAGGTAAACAAAAGTGCCCCTTTGCCCACTAAGAAATTAATCAGACAACAGAGGCGGTCACTTCTTTTCACGCCCTCTTTTTAAGTATTATCCACCCCTTCAGAGGCCAATAACCTGCACAACGCCGCACAACTTGGCACACCCCTGGATCGGTCTTTACCCAGATTCCACGGACACTTGCAGCAGTTTTGTCGCGATGGAGTTCAGAGAGCTTGGGGCAGAAGAAAATTCAGAGGGAGATACAGAGGATTTGGACAACGTGAAAGCTCTAACGGAGAAACTCAAATTACAAACTCGCAGACCGTCATATTTTGAATGGAAAGAAAGGTTGCAAAACCGACCGTGGACAGGAGATGCACAGGGTTCAAATATAAACATAGACAGCAAAGAGAATAACCCTGAGCTGTCGGAGGTACTGAAGGATGGCATTACTTGTCCAACCGTTCGGAACATTTGTGGCTTTGACACAATTGATGATGCCCTTGAGTGGCTTAGAAATGAACTGGTAAGCTTCACAGTGATTGGTGGCAAAAAGTTTCACAGTGTTCAGTATCTATTTATAGTTTCTGGGCTTTAAAAAAAAACAAATTTCTGTATGCCAGTTGTCAATTTGACGTTTAATTTACATTCACAAAACTTTAGAAATATCTTAGACAAAGGCTCCTCCTTTACAATTTCGAGTGAAACAGTAGGCTATATGACATAAAATGGTTTTCTGTCATAAATCAAATATTTACATAGTAAATACAGATTGGACATTATCTAGAGATAAGACTGTCAGAGAAGTAATTGAGGGTTTTGAGATAATTATTTCTTCCGTGGACGAATTCTTTTGCACCCTGGCAAATCATAAAAATGTAAGCGTGCTTCTGTGATGTGAAATTGCAATGGTATTCTTGCCATCAGACAATCTGGTTTAATTTAATTTTACTTAACTTTGGCCCGCGTCGCTAAGAACGTGATGTGGTGTAGAACTGGTTAGTTGCGTTACTACAGAGAGATTATAGAATCGCATTGTTCAACAGGAACGGGTTCTTCATGATTTTAGACATGCTCAAAGACTACTGGAACAGCTCCAGAAATACTTTAGAAGTTCTGCTCTCTTCTTATGACAACAATGTGAGAAGAAATCTTACTCTAAAACATGTGCTGCTGAACATTGTGTCTTTGTCTTTCATTCTGGCAGACCCATGATTCATTTACATTCTGTAACCCATCACTTTACATTTTTCTAAACTGGAAAATATAAAACGACAGAAATCTAAAACATACTTCTCGTTTCACTTTCCCATCTCTTCTCTCCCCATTTTCCATTCCTCCACCCCAACAGAGGGAAATGCAGCTACAGGATAACCGTCTGGCTCGACAGCTTATCAGACTAAGAGGTGAGATCCACCAGCTGAAAGTGGAGCAGGTATGTCATCGTCACAAAGAGATGCTGGACGATGCCACTTATGAGCTAGAGGAATGTGGTGAGGAGTCCGACCTTCTGTGCGACATCCCTCTAAAGGCTGCCTTTGCCCTGTCCACACCACTCAAACACCTGGGACTCACCAAAATGAACATCAACTCCCGACGGTTCTCACTGTGCTAGAACAGAACAGGGAGGGGCGACGGCGGGCTGTTGTTCTCCATCTCGTCTTGGCCTTTTCGTTTGTTCAAGACAGAGGAAACCAAGAGACAAGGAAGAGGAGAGAAGACTCCCCTGTCCTCTGTAAGGAGACAGAGACACTAGTCTAAACAGACAAGAAAAGATGGAAAAAATAACAAAAGATGAGCTTGAAACAGATGTGACACAATGTTCAAAGCCCTCACAAGGGTGATGCATCATGACATAAATTTTTTAATTGTCTCTGCGTATGTTGTGAGCATCACAAACTACCATGGCATACCCAGAAAGCTCTGATCACCTACTTTCTCGGTCTGAATGAGTCCGGAGGATTTTATCCTCATGAATCTTTTTCTTCAACCTTGTAAGCTGTATTTTGTTAACAATATGGTGTATGTAAAACATGTTTTTTGATGATGCGTCTTTTCCACTGCTTTAATGGAATGCAGCGTTGTTGTTTCATAAAGACTTGCTGCTACAAATTAATAACGAAAGGACATATTTTTGAATAAATGAGACTCATAAGTCTCCTATCACACCACATAATCGCTGTGCATCATTTCCGAAACTCATGTGGTCAGGTCTGAAAAAAAAAAAACCCATACAGGATAATATAAGTTGCTAAACAGCCTGTTGGCGGAAAAGAACCCCTTGTAACCTGTCTGTGTGACTGGAAAAGAGCAGTCACAGGGAAATGTGTGGAAAGGCATTCCTATCAGATGCCGGACCAATAGGGAGAGATTAAGCTCCCTTATCCCTCCGTGGCTGCGCTCCAAATTATTTGTCACACGGGAAACTGAAGGTCATGTTCTGACACTCTTTCAACTGCTTCTGTCAACCTTTCAGAGCTTAATATGTTTGCTGAGGGGACACTTTGATAAGAGCTGATGGAAGATTCAGCAATGACAAGTTGTGCCCCTGTACGCTCCCCTGAGAGGATTCAGCATCAGTTCAGTTATAATCAAAGCTGCTCGCAGAGAGAGAGAGAGAGGATTTTGTCAGTTAGATGTGGAACTGGCCTTTGGGGTTATGATTTGCCTCCACAGGTTATGAACTGAATATGTCGACACTTTGAATGTCTTTCATTTTGAAAAGCATGGGGTAACTGCTAGAAACTTTCTTAAAAATATATTATCTCTGAAATGTATTGATTAGGACAAATGTGTACTTTAATCAAATGTTAAAATTATTCTTGAAAACAGAGATAATTACAGAGAGACGTATTCAGCTGAAAACATCTTTTAATATGCGTTTGTTTCCCTGTAGGACACTGTCTGACCAGCCTCAGTCTGAGAGAAAAATTACAAGATAAAGAAAGGCAATCTTCAGCACAAAATAGGAACTATATAGAGCATATATGACACTTCAAACATGATATGATATGTGGAGCAGTGTAAACGACAGGATGTATCGAAAATACCTTTGTGGTAAACTCAGTATTACCAAACCTATTTCTTTTTACAAGCTCCTGATGAGTAGTCAGCAGTGGACATGCCATAGACGCCTCAACTCAATGAGAGGTCAGGCTGTCAGTACAGAGTCAAAGGGTGGTGGATCTGTTAACTGTTCTTTCTTATGAGAAAATAACCTGTTCCTTGTTTTTTATGAACCCTCATGTCTCCACAGCTGCAGAGCACAATACATGTGTCCTTATACTTGTATGTCTATTTGTCTGTCTGTGTAGCTAACAATAGAGGCTTGAATCTCTCACAAGGGATCAAAATGACGTACGATATTTTTCATCCTGGAAACCACACCTTTCAGTACATTTCACTTGTAGTCTGTCAACTGTCTGTTCTCATTTTACAATGGCATCAGACTTCTATCATTTAGCCTGAAGTGTAGTATCAACGTATCAAAAAAACTCCTGAGGGAAATTTCCCAAAGTGCATATAGAATTATAATGGCCTTGAAATGTAACTGGATATTTCTAGTACAGAAGAGCCATCACACTTACGGGTCAGATAAATAGTTGAAAATAGTTTTGAATGAATGTCCTGAAAAGTAATACACATAGACATTAGGTGTGCGAGTGAGAGCAACTCTCCTACAGTGTCATCAGCTTTGGGGTAACTGCTCTAAAAAATGCACCATTTAATTACACGATTATGTGATAGTGTTAGCGACAGACTGTACACAACTGCCATTATAGTGTTAGAACTCATGTAGCAGAGAGACAACATAGTTATCCTTGCATATTCGAAGATGAATTTATGTATTACGTAAGTGCTCACAGATTGCGTGGATTATTTGTGAATACATTTACATATCATTTGAATTATTATATATTCTTTGACAGTCAATGCTGACGCAGTGTATAAGCACAAAGTGACTAACTTGTTTGTGAGTAATAATTAGGGGAACGAGTCTGTGAGCCAAGAGACTGCTGGGTCTGAGACGGACATCTGGGGCTCTACTGAAAGGATTTCTGAATTTCTGAATTTCACGTTCAAGAACAGTTCTGTTCCTCTGTTCTTCTGTTATACATTTTCTGGATCAACAGGGTAATGTAAGACAGACCAGTACATTAGCAGATTTCATACTTTGAATTTCAAACTCTCATCTTTGGAGTGGCTAGTTATAAAGTTATAGAGGGGCACTACACACATGAGAATGTTTTATTTTTCGCTATTCTGTTTTTCACGCGCGTGCACACACACACACACACACACACACACACATGCACACACACATGCACACACACACGCACACACACATGCACACACATACACTCTCTCTCTCTCTCTCTCTCTCACACACACACACACACACACACACACACACACACAAACAACCCCAGACCAGATCACACTTACGTGTATGTAGGCTATATATGACGCTTATGCATTTACATGCATGAAACTCAAACGGTACTTCATGTGAAAATCAGGGAGAGAGTGAGAGACTTCCTGTTGGTCCACTACTATCAGCTTGTTACATAATGCTCTCTGCGGGGACTGAGAAAAGTGAAGTTATTGCACATTTGGTATAAATGTATACTTAATGTATAAATGTATATAAAGTCTAAATTCACCAAAACTCAAAGTCTTAATCCACCAAAGTCATGTAAAAATGCAGATCAGGGACCATTTTCCTGAAACCACGGAAACACTAGAACAGTAAAAGATTTCTCAGACCTAAGTATAAAATTTTCCTGTAATGGAGAAAAGCACATATTTTGTAGCACTTCCTGTATGTTTAGCTGACTTCCTGTGAGCACATGCTCAAGCTGCTTTCTGCCACCACAACAAAGACTCTGTGGTCCTTGACAATGGGGCAAAGAGAAATAGAGACAGCCTGGAGAGAGAGATTGAAAGAGACAGTAAATTGTTCTTGTTCTTTTGGAAGGTACTATGAGGTAGTGACATGTTTGTCTTTCTTCAAGGTTAGAGGAGGCAAAATGGAGGTAAAGGGAAGTTTAGAAATAAAAGATGGCTCAAACAAAACCATCAGAATTTGTAAAGAAGAGTAAGTGCATGCACAATACAAATCTATCAAAATAGGTCTGTTTCACACTGTGAGATAAATAGCTGGGTATTTTCTGATATACGTCATTGCTTTATGACGTGATAACATAAAAACCCCAAATTTCAAAGTTATTACAATTTTGGGTCTACACCATTTTGAACACAAGTCAAGAAGTCACAATTCAAAGTTTAAATAGTCCATAGCCTCAATACACTGACCTAATAAAGCATGGTAAATAGTATATGAATTCTTTGCAGTTGATCAATTTATTTGAATGATATAGAAAAGGGTGAAACACAGGTCTGAAATGCAGCATGTGCATTTCAGGTGTCAAAAAAGTAATTGTGTTTGAATGAAGTACTGTCGGATATAGACATCAGCACATTTTGACTGGTGAAAAAAGGCTTTTTCCTGTTTCATAGTGCATGGCGTCACTGAGTAGTTCCGACACATGGCACATATGCAGTAATCCTTCCAAATACAGTACATCCACATGGTTTACCACAAAGTGAAACAGGGCAACAAGAAGAGAAGAATCATTTGCTAACATGCCACTTTCTTTTATCTGATGTCACAGCTATGGCAAACCCTATAAGTTTAACCTTGGAAATACAAAGAATCTTAGGATAATTTTGCAGCATGCTAACATTAGTGTATTAGTCACAAGCAGATATTAGTGTTAGTTTGTTCTCTTTGTTTTGAATAGGGGAAAATCTGCAAACATAGGTGATATAGGTGATGATATTTGAGGTCCTGTGACCCACTTGCAGACGAACCTAACTGTCGTTCCACAGAGCACAGCTGCATAGGTGACACCTGTGACAGCTACTGCAGAACAACACACAGCTCCTCAACGACAGGAAGCCCTTTGGGTTGCACATTCTCCACTGCTGTGATGTGTGTGTGTGTGTGTGCATTCATACACATACATGAGTAATATGCCAGTCTTTGTGAGGTAGGGTGTGGAGGATGTGATCTAGCTCACTGAAACTTATATCTCAGCGCCACTTTGGTGAACTTAAAGGTGATCTGATTTTTAAAACATATCCAGTCATTTTTTGTTGATAATTGGTTTTCTATAAAGCTAAACGTCTGGGACATGGAGATATCTACGACGCTGCCTGATCAGTAAGATCTGTAACTGTTATCTGAAGAAGACTTTGGCCACGTCACATCAGGTAAGTTTTAAGAGAAATTTGAATCGCTGAATCGCTATGAATTTTTATCCCCAGAGCTAGATTAATCTGTCTCTAGTCCTGGTGGGTGATTCTAATTTTCTGAACTGTTTTACCATACCATTTCTAGCACTGTTGAGTGTTGAGATTGAATTTCAACAGTTTGTCTAATCGTTGGATAAGATTGATTTGGAATGGACACAACCATCATCTTTATAAATATTCAGTGAATGTACTACGCTGTAATTGTTCAGATATTTTAAAGACAACATTTAGGTAAAACCAACCAAAGCTAATGGCTTGTTTTTTGTATGTCAGCCCACAGTTTTTAGAATGAAATGTGCATGCTGTATTATATATGACCAATTTATACACCTATTCTTCTGTTCAACAGTAAACCTATTATTTTCACTATTTCAAACCCCCCCTCCCCTCAAAATGACAAGGTCAACACATTGTTGGAATATTTTGCTGAATTCTTATAGAGAACATACATTCACGAACAGAAGGATCGTGGCTTGGTTTTCTCCTTCTCTTTTCAAATTTTAATCCCTCACCACCCAAACTGGCACAACAAAGAACTTATTTTGTCAATACTAAGAAAAATGGCTGTTGATGATCAATACTTTATTGTACTGGTAGCTACATACTAGTCCTAGTCTACAGATGTAGTTGTGCACTCTGTACACTGTTGAAGAATCCAGATAAAAGGCTTTTACCCACTAAAAAGGTTGCCTCAGAACTACAAAAAAAAAAAAGAAAAAGAAAAGAAAAGAAAAGAAAAGAAAAGAAAAGAACAAATGCTGGTAATTTGAAACATCACAATGGAATTTTTATTCTTTTTGGTCAGAGAATTAACTAATTATATGTGAACTTGTATAATAAGTACACATTTACTTGTCTGATGAATTGTGTTCGTATTTTCAGTTACCATATTATGTTTTATGAACATTGTACAAAACACAGAGATGAGTTTAGCATGTTGAACACAGTCTAGTACTTTGTAATATCACATAGTCAACAGTCTAAACACGTGAGCAATTTTTACCTTCCAGAATGTTCTTCAGTGGTTGTACAGAAGAGATATCAAAAATGTCAAAACAACATTTAAATAAAAAGAAATGCAGAACTCATTTATATTTATATGTAAGATTCATGTACCTTCAGAGAGGTAGTTATTCCAAGGGTAAACCACAAGCGCCTATCAGCTGACTAGGCCCCGTGGTATTTCACGGGCCTTCTGTGTGCTCTCAGTAATGGAGAGCAGTAACCACTGCCTGGTCACTGCAGAAAGGCAGTGTCTTACCTTATCTTAGAAAAAGAAAACAGCAAGGGAAACTGGGATGGATTTTTTCGCATGTATTTTTGGTCGTTAGAAGAACCACTCAAAATAGTTTTGTGTTTCAGGATGTTCGGCCTATTTTGGTGTGTCTGTGTGTCCCTCTGGTCTATAGTGTGTCAGGAGTACACGAAGAGAATTTTTTTCTTGTTTGCCGTAGTTATAGTTTTTATTGAACGCATTTGGATTTTAAATACTTATACTTTTACTGAAGATCAATTATACAACATTGTCGTATTTCGCCACTGATTATACATACTTAAAAAAAAGTTGTTACTCAATCAAAATACAAGCACTGCACTCTGCTAAAGCAAAAAGTACTGTACACTTAGTGCTCATCCTTAAGATTACCATATTATGTGATCGGTAGACTTGATACACATTAGCTTTACATATTAGCGCCTCAAATTTGTGTCAAATAAAAGTACAACATAGGGGAGAACTACACTAAATACAAGGGATCACATCAGTGTGTCTCTGTAAAGGTCCTAACATTTTCAGTCTTATGTTCATATTCTTTACTTTCTCTGTTATTAGTGTAACAGATACTTCAGAAAAGTGCTGATGCCAGCATGTGGCACAGGACCTTGTATCCCAACCACTCTCAGCAGCAATATGGAGTGATACAAAATTATATTACACAACAATTACAATACAGAAGGTCCTTCAATGCAGTTAGATCTTTTTCAGTAACGCTCTACACGCTTTAAAATATTTCCAAACTCAGTAAAATTTTAATAAGCTTCTCAAAACTTGGCCTCATGCCACTGCACATGGCTCAAATTTGACTAAAATACAAACATTTGTTCAGATGAAACTTAGTAGGTCCTGATCTTTTCCCCTGTTCACTGGAAAATATTGACTTTGTTTGACCACTCTGCACTGACATAGACCATATTCCCAAGGCAGCCCCAGCTCGTCTGCCCCTTAGCAACTTCAGAGTATGAGTTCCAGACTTCTCCTGACCCGTCAGGACAGTTTCTCACGGGCCATTACAGCAGTCAGGCCCACTAACCCTGATATGTGATCTGCTCAGAGAGAGAAACTAATCCTGTGGGAACAACAGATGCTTACACACACACACACACACACTCGCGCAAACACACCAGCACACACACACACACACACACACACACCAGCACACACACACGTGCACGCACACCAGCACACACACACACACATGCACACACACACACACTCACACACACACGCACACATGCACACATGCACGGATACACACACAAACACACACACCCACACACACACGCACGCACATGCACACCCGCACACACAACCTGCATATAAGAAGTGTGAGCATGCATGTATAACACATAAACATGTAGATACATTTATTTGTGAGCAAACGTTAAAGTTGATGAGAACTGCATGTAAGATTCATATTTAGGCCAATGTGTACATGCAAACCATAATCTAATTTACATTCACACCAGCAGGCACTGCCTGAGGTGAGAGCAGCACAAGTCAGCCCACGGTCAGTAAAGAGGATTACATTAATACAGGGGTCGACCCAATTTTTGTGTAAAGTTTCAGACTAATGATCCTCTCTGTTCAGAAGTAATAATTTGGTTTTATGTGGTAAACCTCGAGTCAAATGAAATACAATCATCTACACATTAACCGTGATTTTTGCAGACAAATTAAATTGAATTAATTGCTAATCTTTAATTTTCTATCATAATAAAATGAATGTATGTACGTAAAACATATTACACGTAGCTTTCCCTGGATTCTACATTTTGCGAATGATCTGTTGGCATAATAAACCACCAGCTTCCATTTCTTCAAACAATACGAATAACAGCATTTCCAACATTAGACGCTCTTTTTGACTCTACCCTGATCCCTGAAATGAAATGTATATAATTTCTCATTCTCGGCATATTATGTTTTAATATCTTAAAGCATAATCCAGTTCTTGATTGTCCAGTGAATTATAATAGCCCTGATTTGGTCTTTGGTATGCAATATTTAGTTCTTTCAAAATTTGCACACATACTTGGCCCTTGTGGTCTTAAGAATCCTTCAGAACAGAGTATTCTGAATCTATATGTGACAGGCTTTGTAAAATTATATTGATATTCAACGTAGAACTAATCTTAAGTGTGTTCTTAGCTGATCACGAGTTGTATTATATTTATAAAGAATAGTACTGTGGTTAATTGCAACAGTCCTTGAACTCTTGTATTGTGTAACTGATAATTACCATCATTTTCAAAGCCGCTGTTTTTCTGTGCTTTGGGGAAATATTGTGACATCCTGAAAAGTAGATAAGACCATCTGAAATGATGTGATGTCACTATTGCTCCACTGGGATGCAAGTTTTGTCACCAAAACAGAAAAATAGGGCAAAAGTGTTGTTTGACAAAGATACATTGAGGATTCATTGTTGGATTTGTGTCGTGTTTGTTTTTGTTTTGTTTGTTTGTCAGTCAAAAAATGCAGATCAGTTTTTACTATTACATGATAAATCAATTGAAACTGACAAGGAATTTCATAAAAAGAATGTAATGACTCCTTATTTAAATATTTGAAACAAGATAGCACTTTCTACTCTTACTCCCAACACTTAATTTATGTTCAGTGCTGGCATCCAAATTCTAATTAACATCTTTGAGTATTTTTAAGCAAGTTTTTCCTTTATCAATCCACACAATGGTGAAATTTGACCTCTGCATTTTAACCCATCCAAGGTAATTTGATCATTAACTTCCTACATCATACAGAAATCCAGCTCAGGCCAAAGCACACAACCTGGATATCGATGCAGATATATTAAAATCTCAGCTTGATTTTACTTCTTGTCGGTCAGTTTTGACAGATACTTTGACAAATGGAAACACAGACCAACACATGATATAAAAATATGCATGTGGAATTTAAAAGAATTATGACATTACTACATTTTAACAATTCACACAGCCTTTTCCAGCCAGTGGGATTTAACTAATTCAAGAAGGAGTCCAAATTCAACTTTTATACTCTGATTGACTTGGTAGATGGCTTCAGGTTCGAACAAGTTTTTGCTGTCCAGTCTTGCTTACACCTTCCAAAAAGGAGTAGTTTTAAACATGGGACAGTTTACAAGGGTGTTGTACCCCACAATGAAGGAGGCCTTCTGCTCGTCTACTGGTGTGCGCTTCACAGAATGACTTTTGAGAACCACGAAGAGTTCCTTATTTAATTGTTACCCTCTGTAAGTTACCCTCCGATTTGAAAACAAACAGAAAATCGAACTTTTCTCATCTGCAGAATTTAAATGAAATTTATTGTGAAATAAATTGTGCATGACAGATCAAATGCAAGCAAATCTACAAGTCTTTAACCTCAAGTGACAGAGAATGCATTTTGTCCTTAACAAAAACGTGTTCTTGTTCGATCATGTTCACAGAAACCATGGGCTGCAACTGCAGTTCTGATTACTATGATGACGACTTCATCGAGAACTTAGATGAAATATGTGAGCACTGCAACTGCCCAGTACCCCCAAGGCCATTCAATCAGGTATGTGTGAGGTTGTTAGTGTGTGTGTGTCCACATACGTGTGTTTGTGTGCACACATGGCTGTGTAAGTATCATTTGTGTGTGTGTGTGTGTGTGTGTGTGTGTGTGTGTGTGTGTGAATCTTCTATCAGTTCTTGCTCTCAAAGTACCAAATCAGTCTAGTTTACACACTGGGATAAGATATCATGGGACATTTACATTTACATATTTAGCAGGCTGTATAGGGAATATATCTGAGTGCACAAGACATACAACAAGTGGTTAGTTTAGGACATGGCTGCTTGCCTTGACAGCTAAAAGAGTAGTGCAGACATAAATGCAGTCACAGGATTGCAAAGTTGCTGTATGGTTTGTGGGCAGGTTTGGAGCGTGAAAAGAAGTGCAAGGAGGTGGGTATGTCGTCTAGGCTGCGGAAGTGGTCTCACAAAATGCACAAAGGAACGAACTCTCATTGTTCTACAGATTAAAAGCGTTTCAGGGTCTTAGTTTAGAGATTTCTGTGGAAATTCAGTGAGTTTAGGTGAAATATTCAAAAGCGCACGTAGAGGGTTTCTTGACTCTTACTAAAGCACTGCAGTGCAGTACAGTACAGAGATGTGTGTAGCGACTGGAATGAAGGGTCCAAATCCCGACTTGAGGTGTCTCGTAACACGGCTGGCTACATTCATACTGAATGGTGTAACAGTAGGGTCCCAATCTTTGTTGTTACTAGGCAGCTCCTACAATCACATGCACAATTACATGGCTGCACACGGAGCCCGAATTTAGTTGCAAAAATGTGCAGCAACATAGAGTAGAAAATGCAGTGCATGAGGGATGTACTGGAATAGTGGACTGGTGGTCTTTGCCCTAATGGGAAGAAAATGAGGAGATAACAGAAATATATATATATATATATATAAAATAGTCTCAGAGAGCAGGCAAAAGAAATGTTGAGATACAGTGGTCATGTTTAATACGAGCCTGTCGAGCCTGATATGCCATCTTAGATGGAGTTTGACCTGGTCACCATGTTTTGGAAACATCCTAGGGAAGCTGGCTTTTGTTTGTGCAATCAGATAGGATCATAACTATTTACTGAACAACCCGCACATTTCCTGCATCTTAATCAGACTCTATTAAATTAGAATGAAAGGAGAATAACATGTTTTTCAGGGCTAGATCAGCTGAGGTAAATTTGCAGGGAAACAACAAAAGCACAATAGCAAAGCTTCTTCTGCAGTCGCTTAAGGGAACACTATGATTATTTGTTTTTATTGTTTGTGTTTCGTGAACAAGAGAGCTTCCCAGTTCCCAGTAAAAGAACTTTCCAGTTCCCCCTCCTTTTTATTAATTTCGTAACATTTATTTTTGTCACTGAAATTCTCTGTCTTTCCTTGCTTTCCGCTTCAGTATGCAGATGTGGATTCGTATCCCCCACAATACATTCAACCCAACTCTCCTATGGGTGAGATTCTCAGAACCATTTCACTCTTCTTATAACCCCATTAACCATTGGCAATAGCGAGACACAGATCTAATGGTAAAGCTTTTGCTCTTCAGCTGTTATGAAAAACATTAATCAAGTCTCCATTTTTTATTGTGGTACATCAACATGAACAAAAACTTAACACGTGGTTAACACATATATTTGAAAAAAAAAAAAAAAAGGAATTCTGAGGTCTTGCTATGCTCCCAGATTTTCTTCATTGATTGTTATAGTTTAGTCACAGTTTAAACTAAAATCAGTGTTGCAATATTGCAGAGAACCTGGTGGTTTCCCTATACAACTATGAACCACAACACAGTGATGACCTGGGCTTTCAGAAGGGGGATAAAATGAAGATCCTAAACACGTAAGATCTCTCAGCGTGCTTGTGGGCTGAGGATGGGGGCTAGGTTAGGTTAGCTGGAGCGGCAGTCAATTCAACACCAAATGGCTGTCTAATCACAGAAGCTTTTTAGTAGCTACGTAATGGAAGTGCATTCCTGAACCTGTCAAGTTTAGTATACCTCAAATATGTTTGTACTTTTTGTCTCTTGTGTATCTCTACACAAAACCAATTTGAACTAAAACCATACATTTACTTCAGCTTTACCACAGTACTACCAGTAGTACTGTAAAACCAGCCAGAACGAGTTACCAGTCCACCTTCATTTTCAGTATGTCTCGCTGGTTTGTTTTATTCAGAGATGATCCTGAATGGTACATGGCAGAGTCCTTGGTCACAGGAGAGAAGGGCTACATCCCACAAAACTTTGTGGCCAAACTGGACAGCTTGGAGACAGAACCGTGAGTCAGCAAGACCCTATATACACCCATACACACTAATAAACTAGTTAGAACATCCTTGAGGAAAGGTCTGAACAGGTTTAAGGATATTTGTAGTTTATAGAGGGAAAATATCTGCAGATTCATATAGCTTATTTTCTAAAAGGGTCTCTACACTACGCATGGAAACTGAAATGAGAGATTAAGTAAAAGATAGGTTAAGGTTACGGGCAGTTTTAGAATCAGACTGAAATTTTACCTTTAATAGGCCCTCAGACGACCCTTTAGCTGCCAGCAAGAAAGGCTACAACACCCTCAGGACCCAGAAATAGTTGAGATACTTGAACTCTCACTTAAGGTTCATGTTTTTTAAAGACAGAACTGTTCAACAAGACTGGCTTATGACTTTCCTTGACCAACATGGACTCTATTTCAATATTGTTTAAACTTAGCAAGAAGAATAGACTTAACTGAAAAGACAATGCAACAACATGTGCATCATGAAGGATAACAAACAGGAACATGCACTAAAACGTCAAACTTTGCCCCACAACGTGGGAGTTGGAAATGCCGATGAGATGGGGAAGTTAGCATAAATCTGGGCCTTTCAGGGACTGCCCAGCTGATTTTAGAGAGCGGAAACATCATCTGCATGATAAGATTTTATAGAGTTCATTTGTAACATGATCACTCAAGGCAACCACAATCCAAAAGTCACATGTTAGAACACATGACTCCCGCCTCACCAATCCACCAACCCCTTAAAATCTCACATAAGTCTAAATGTTCTCCAGATCAGTGTTGTGCCACATATTCTTACACATAAATCCAACATAAATTATAAATAACAGCTTAGTTGTATGGTCATAATACTGACTGAGCAATGTGGAGGATGAGATATAGATCAGATATTGAACATCGAAGAATGTGACCAACATGCTTTATACAAGTGTTGTGAACAATCACTGAGTGTTTTGTGAATGCTGCACATTGAACTGCACTTTTTTGTTTGTTTGTTTGTTTGTTTTTTAAAAATTGGATTCATTAACTTGAATGACTGGATGATTGTTACAAGCATAGCTGTTGTGATTCAAACAGGTGGTTTTTTAAGAACCTCTCCAGAAATGATGCCATGAGACAACTGCTGGCTCCAGGAAACACACAAGGCTCCTTCCTCATTCGAGAAAGTGAAACCACTCCAGGTAAGAGCAGACTGACTTAGGACCAGCACCTTAAACTCAAAAGGTCATGCTTTTGTACTATGTATGAAGCAAACCCACAGAACAGCATACAAAACAACCTCAGTTTCCTGTACCCCAGGCAGTGACCCACTATAGACCTAAAGAAAACTTGTGAAAGGCAAGAACAGTTACACAATATCTAGGCCCAGTAGTTGTCAGCATCACAGGTAATGTAACACTGAACCAATTCACTCAATGCTTTTACCTGTAACAAAATTGTCAGAGGAACCCTCTGACATGATTAGTTGACTTTGTGGCATTCAACTATCCTTGTATGGATGGAGTGAGCCATCCTGCAGCCAGGGATCAACCCTAATGTTCCCTCAGGAATATCACTCTGACCCCACAGTTCTGTGTTTCTCCAGGGAGTTACTCACTATCCATTAGGGACTTGGACCAGAACATGGGTGATACCATCAAGCACTACAGAATCCGGAACCTGGATAATGGAGGATTCTACATCACCGCAAAGATCTCTTTCAGCTCTCTGTCGGAGCTGGTCAAGCATTACTCACGTATGTGCCCACATATGACTTCAGCATCTGGCATAAAGTTTTGGAACGAATATATACCTGACTACCGCAGATCAGGACTTGTGTTTATAATGTTTTGATTTTCAAAGTCACTTGTTTTCATTGCATTCTTATCTTATTTGGCAATCAGCTCTGAAATCTGAAACATTGAGGACTTTTAGTCTCTTTGTTGCCCTGTTTTTCTGTGTCTGTTATGGTCTTCTCAGTCTCTCTCTCTCTCTCTCTCTCTCTCTCTCTCTCTCTCTTTCTCACCATTTTACATTTATTGTACATCTCCTCAGGTGATGCAGATGGTTTGTGCACCCGTCTGGTGAAGCCATGTCAAACAAAGATGCCACAGAGGCCATGGTGGCAGGATGAGTGGGAGGTACCTCGAGAATCTCTCAAGTTGGAGCGGAAACTGGGCGCAGGCCAGTTTGGAGAGGTGTGGATGGGTAAGTACATGCCTCGGGCGTGTATGTATGTGCTTTTAAACAGCAATCATAAGGCAAACAAACTTGCTCAAGCGTAAAACATAAGGGCTGTATTCATTATGAAAGGCATAATCATAAACTGGCATTTAGAGTTCCTAGCAAACGTTAATGGACTCCATGATGCCAATAAATCTCATATCATTTTGAAAAGATGAATAAGAAGCCTCTTGCTCTACATTAAGTATAACAGCATTAGACAGATGACGGAGAAATCATAAATGCCACACAGTGGTTATGTGAAACACAGACTTGCTGTGTGGAAGCTTCACGATCATATCTTGTTTCAGTGATGTAGAGACAGCAGTCCAAAATCTAAACTTCCAATTATCTGAAGCATTTGGTTTTCTATTACAGGCAATGTCTGAGTGCTTAATTACTAAGTATTCAGTCCAGTTATATTTTATTGTATATTCACTTTTTTTTCTCTCTATGTATATAACTATGTTAGATAAAAACCTTTGATCAACCATTTGTCCAAGGCTTAATGAAAGGTTTTGTGTTATTAAGCGCTGACCCAGAATCTGTGGTTCTACCCAGACAGCCTATGAATGAGCCTTTCTTAACTGTGTGCGTTTCCCAAAACACCCCGGCGTGTTAGTGCCGGTACTGAAGTTTTTTCTGATGTCAGATATGAATCATTGAGACAAGTTCAAAACACAGACACACTGCTGTTGCCTCAGAGTCTGGGTTTCTTTTGATTGCTTTTATTGTGAATATCAGCATCAAACCACAAGGATTAAAGCTTCAACACCACAATGGTCTGGGTCTATTATGCAACTACGCAAGAGATTTTTTTTTTTTAATTGTCATTAAAGTGAGTGAAACATTGGTTTGGTAAATGATTTGGTGACTGTTCATTATTTATTTTTAATTGTAATCTACACTAATCTCACTTTGCCATTATAAAACATGCTAGAACATGCAAATAGTCATTACATAATCACTGTTAGCCTTCTATTCTTCTTTAATCCAAAAAAAAGGAAGCATTAACATTATGATGGTGAGAGTACTACCAATTGATACAACTGGCAGCTCTCCCTCTTTCCCTTTTGCTTATCTGTCGGTTGATGGGAGTGTCTCCCATTGTCCTTCACAAGCAGCAAACACAATGTAGTGCACCTTCCCTTCATATCAGAGCTAAAAATATCCTCCCACTGGTCTTGGCTGACATCTCAGTGCTTTGTTTACATTTACTTCTTCCTGTTGCTGGCTCTCTTGACAGTACCTCGGTTGCTTCCTCACTGTTACATTTTAGTGGCCTGGTGACTAAATGAAACCATATCATCACCTCCGAGCGTTTACTTCCTGTACCGAAAATTCATCCATGTCCAGATTGTAGAGTAGTTTGGTTTCTTCAACTAAGCTGGTACTTTGAAACTGAAACTTTGCCCCATATAAAGTCATGAAAACATATTGAATTTGAAAAACTGGTGTGAAAAACCACTGAAGCTGAAGAAGAAGCGATGAAAGGAAAGACATTTTCTTCTTTTTTTTCATTTTGAAGGTATGGTTTTGTGGGCTTACAGAAAAGACTCTCACTACATTCTGATTAGCTCCAAGTACACCCCCAGTCAATCACATTCTGTTGTAGAGCTTTGCATGACTATATTTTCACATGTGTCACTGAATTGTTTTCATTTCTAGGCCACAGTTACACTAACATCTGACATTACCTTACCCTGTGCTTATAAACAAACTATAAATAGTTAATTGAGAAGTACATAAATTCCTAACACAAAGAAAATCACACAAAATAACACACAGCACTCCCCTGTTCCTCTCTCTCTCTATTTTAGGCATTTACAATAACCACCGGAGGGTAGCTATTAAATGTCTGAAGCCAGGTGCTATGTCCATCAGTGCGTTCCTGGCAGAAGCTAACCTGATGAAGTCCCTGCAGCACCGACGTCTGGTTCGCTTGTTTGCCGTGGTGACGCAGGAACCCATCTACATCATCACTGAGTTCATGGAAAATGGTGAAAATGGAACACACACACACACTTATACAGATATGATTTTACATAGTACTGGAAAATATACAATGGTTGCCAAAATATATCTGCTACTGACTTAATGGAAAGATGAAATAGCCCTGATGGTTAGACAAGGCCAGAAACGGCAGTGTCAGAAATTCAAACCTATTACTCTATCATAAACATTTATTAAGCATTCGTATACACGGTTTAAACCCCATTCAAGCATGTTTCCGTGGACCAATTTATGTTCATACTTCATCAGTGTTACCACAGTTAGACTCACATAACACTGTTTTTGTGAACAAAGAGGTTCAATAAGACTGTAAGGATGTACTTTGTTACTACCAGGTAATCAGTCTTCAGTATGAGTCAATATGAGCGTCTTCGGTTGTGTATGTGTGTGCATGTGTTTTTATTGGCTCACATATTCATCCCTGGATGACTCAATACTGTCTGCTACCCTGCAGCCAGGACTATCCACAAACAGCTGCTTTTAGTAGCACCTGCCCCTCACTTTCTTTGAATGTGGATATGGCTTTAATTTAATCAGCCAAGGTGGCACATGTTTATCTATGCTATGCTCTGTGGGTATCTATTCCGTAAATACCAGTTTTTCATGAAAAAGGTGCCAGTTTAGTCACCACCTGCCTTTCCACTGCAGTTGTAATTGTGCAGAGTCGGCACTGACACGAAAATTTCCATGTCTCGTATGATTTCTCGTGATCTAACATGCCTGTGCATTAACGAGGTGGGGGGTGAGGGGGTGTTGGGGTGATTCTACGTAAGATCAGCTTCCAGTAATATCTGTGTGTGTGCATCTTTCATGCATGCAAGACTTTTTTCACAAAGAGCAGTCCAGCCCACTGGCTTCCGACCAAGAAACACAAAAATACTTTCTTTCTTTGATGTCATGGTCCTGTTGGAGCTTGGTTGCTAGTGTGATTCAATGCGTCTGGATATGTCCTCTGTCTGTCTTACTGAATCAAAGTTCACCATGGGAATGATTCTAATCCAAGACAGAGCTAAAACAATAGCCTGTAATTATTTTCAGGTCTTTTGTAAAAATATTTCTGGTAATTTGTACCCTTTCGGACTAGCCTTAGGGCTATGGGAAAGTATCAGACATTTGTATGTAAGTGTTAAAAAAAGGGTTGATAATTCACCCACTCATTGTCTTCTTAGGAGAAGTGTTACCACAGCCAACGCAACTGTTCCCCAGGACTGCTATTACAGAAAAGATGTCTTTTTTCTTTTTGAATGCAGAATTACAGAAAGGACGTCTTTAACCTCTGAGGCAGACTGAGTGACAAAAACCTCAGCCTTTGTAGAGTACAGCAACATCCGCTTATGTATATGGTGCTTAAAATAGAAACAGACCTCCTAGCAACAGAGAATAGTACCTGAGTTTTGATACCTGTCAGCGCTGAGTATTTGTACCTACGTACCTATATATAAATAAATACATAAATAAATAAGTAATATATATACACACACACACACACACACACGTATGTATGTGTGTGTGTGTGTGTGTGTGTGTGTGTGTGTGTGTGTGTGTATATATATATATATAAAAATCTTTTATACACACACACACACACACATATATATATTCCAAGGCATAGAGCATGTTTTCCTTTGTTTGTAAAATTATATAAGTTTACAAATACAGGAGAATGTGCTCTATGTATTGGAATAGATGCCTGAATAATGGTATCTTTTGTCCCAAATGCAACTCACAGTAGATGTTTTATCGTCACAGATTTTAGCATTTTAGCATTATCGCTTAACATTTTCCTCTAAAATGTGTAAAATATACTGCTTCTCTTAATGTACTGTGGGATTACAGTAGCAGTAAGCACCAATTAAAGAATGAATATGACCTGACCTCTATACTAAACGGGCCATGTGCATTCCACATGAGAAACTGCATCATAGGTACCCTATGCATTCCATTTCCTCTGAGAATGCCAACCAGAGAAAGGAGGGCTTTGTTCCCTAGACCCAAAGCAACAGTGCTGTCCCCAATTGGGAACCAACAGTCCATAAAGCCAAGTTGCAGTGCTAGACCACACCAGTAAAATATTGCCATGGTTGCAGGTGTTCAAAGAATGACCTTTAGCTCTTACAGTATTTTCACTCATTACCGTGCGGACAATGGCATACTCTTCTTTACCTCATTCCTCTAGAACAACTACACTGACTGTGCAGCTATGTGAGCAGGCCCTGTTTTTTTCCTGTGTAATCTGATAGGCATTGTATAGCTTGCTTCTTTTGGCCCTGTCAAAGACTAGTTGTCCTATCAGAGCCCTGACATTGAGGGTGACGACAACAAAAGGTCCTTCACAACAGCGTTGGCTGTGGTGGGTGGTTTCGGTGAGACCCGTGTGTGAAAGGCACAGCTTTGTGTTGCCTTTTTCAACAGTGGCCTGTGGAGCATTGGCCAAAGCCACAAAGCTCATGTTCTTTTGTTGTGATTTCAAGTGTTTTGAATGACACGCTGTTGTCCCACTGCTTGTTATTGTGAAGGAGTGTTTGAATGTTCCTCTTTTCTCCATCCTTCTGTTGTCTTACCTCATGGATAAAAATGTTGTTTGAATAATAACAAAGGAGGAGCATCGAAACGTAACCTCTGTCCTTGACCTACGCTCCCTTAAGCAGGCATACTTCAAAGAGCTATGTTTGGCATCATGTGGCCCCCGTATCCCGACTGACTGTCCCTTCCTCAGTCTGCTTTTCTTAGGGCATTTCCTTATTTCCTACAGTCTGTGTATGCTGTGATCCACTGGCATTACTCTTTCCTATTAAAACACAAAAACAGTGCCTTAGAAGCAGACAGTTCAGCATAAGAGCCTACGCATTGCGTTGACTAATGGTGAACAGACTTCCTTGGAACATCCTGCTTTAGTTTGCCTGACAACTATCCAGATTTTTCACCCACCGCTGTTTCATTTTTTTTTTTTTTTAATGTTTTGGCAAACCTTATGAAGCCATGTTATCCTCAGCACAATATAATTAATGAATCTTATTAGGCCTTTCAAGCTATTGTATAATCAAACAAAGTATCTGTCCTCTTCCACTCTGTTCAAAACAGGTTGATAATATTGCCTTTGATCAAAGCTATAATTATCCAATGTATGTTTTTACAACAACAGCTCTCTGTTGTGCTAAATTGCAGGTAGTCTGGTGGACTTTCTGAAGACTCCAGAAGGATGTGGTTTACCCATCAACACATTGATTGACATGGCCTCTCAGGTAAGTCGAACTGTTCCTTAAAAAAACAACAACTAACTGTCATCTCTTTTCTGTTGTCTCCACTACTCTGTTCACTTCTCTGATTTTTTTGTCTCTCTGTAACTTTCTCTCTCCTTTACTGCAATAAATATGTAATGGACAAATACTGTAAACTCTCCAGAGCAGCTATGATGAATGAAAGGGTGGAGAGTGTAACGAGAAGAGGACACAGAATTCACAAGCTTAAGAGTAATAACTTTCATCAGCTGATAAAAAATGTATTGAAATGACTGAAATATACCTCACTCCAAAGATCTGTTTTAAAATGATTCAGTAGAGCCTATTTTATTTTCCACAACTCTTTTTACTTGGAAAAAAGGGTGATTACCCGTGTTGTTCTGGATGACCTGATTTGATTGTAGACAGCACGTGTCTGAAAAAATTCAGCTGTGTGTTACGGACATCGCAGTTTGTCTGACTCGCCCTCTTTCTTTCTCTCTCTCCCCCTATCTGATGCATTTTCTACAGCTGCAGCAGATCTCTCTAACGGACTGTTAAGCAGCTCTCAATATAATGCGACATTCGTAATCTCAGAGCAACAATAGAGTCTTGTGTGCTCTGAGGACCAGCTTTTTCGGCATGTCTAGACATCTTAACACAAAAAACTGTGTCATAGTGAAAATTGGCCTGCTAGATGTACTTATGAACTAGTGCACACACACTCACACACACACACACATGCACACACACATTCACTCATGAACGTGTGGTCTTTCCTCACATGTAGACTCGCTGTAACACGTTGAACACTGAGAAGTATGTTGACATGTTCCGTCATCAGCGGAATAGTGCTTGTGTGGTGACCTGGCCTAAAGGCCATAGATAATTGTTGTGGCACTCAGTGAATGAGAACATTTAATTAAGCTAATTCATATGTGCACAGGGAAGCAATGTAAAGCATCCTTGGACAAGCATGTGGTGTTGGTGGTAATGGCTTTAAGATGTATTACAGAGCAGACACAGCGAGAGCTGTCTGTTTTCTATAGATACACAGTGGATGTGTTTAAGCAGAGAATGTCTTCAAGCAGTGATGCAAACAGTGATGCTATTGAGACCCTCTATCACAGGCTCACAGATCAGGGAGCAGCAGATTATGTGACGTGATCCAGAACTTGACGATGCTTGGTTGCCGTCAGTAGAACCTCAACAAGTAATTGTGGGTTATAAACGAAGGTGCTGTTTTCCAGTTTTCATGAATCTAAGAAAGAGGGTGGGGACAGGTTTTTTTTTTTAAAGGACTGTGTTATCCAGAGAAGTGTAACTTTGTTTGATATATGGAGCGTGTCCGCCTCACAAGAGTGGTAGACAGGGAGAGTGAAAAAATAAGGAGAATAGACAGAGATTAGGTGTTCTCGTTTAATTGTCTCTACCAAAATTGTTGCCACACACGCAAATCTCTCTTAAGTCCCAAATCTCTGTGGTCTCCTCACACCTTTGTGTGATATTTTTTTACCCTTTACACACATACAAAAATATGTGGGCAAACACATACGCTCTCTCTCTCTTAGACACACTGACACACACGCACACACTTATAAAGGGAGGAGTGTTTCCTTCCACAAGCTAGCACACAGACAGATCTTCAGAGTTACATCCTCTAATAATCTGCCCTTCATGGTTTGAGTCTTCTTTGCACTGTCATCAAGGACATACTTTTGGTGACAGCCTGTGGTACTGATATTTGTCTGATTGAATTTATTAGTCACAACAACATTGCCCTCTGTGCTAGACAACAAATGGAACTAATACAGGTACAGCTGTAGAAGTGGCAGATTAAAGCAGTTCAGCTGGCAAGAGGTCACCGGACAGGAAAGGGCCTTCTAAAAAATGTATCGAAAACTGGGTGGAGCACAGAGTTCAAGGGCAAAGGTCAAATGAGTGAAAAGAGGCCCCTCCCTGTCTCAGGAACTTGGCTGTGTTTGTCTTCTCACTTATGTACCACAGGTGCCATTTCAGCACAAATACAGTAGAGAGAAATAGAGAGAGAAAGAAATGAGAGAAAAAGACTCTCTCTTTCTCTCTCTCTCTCACACACACACACGCACACACACACACACACACACATGCGCGCGTGCGCACACACACACCCACACACATACACACACAGAAATACATGCCTATGCAAATATATATATATACATATATATGTATACATAAATGAGGCAATATGTTATAATGTACAGCATATACAGAGACCGCACCACATATCGACAGTACTTTACAAATTTAATGATGTTCTGGGAGAAGATTGACCAAAAGCAAAATATTAAACTCCTCATCCCCGTTCTAAAACATTAAATGTGAACCCTTCCCTGAACCACTTAGTGTTCACACAGGCTCACACAGTTCAAATGCTTTGGCTCTTCACTAATGCAGTGCTGCTCTCTACAGGTGGCAGAGGGCATGGCTTACATTGAGCAGAAAAATTACATCCATCGAGACTTGAGGGCAGCCAACATCCTGGTGAATGAGGAACTCATCTGTAAGATTGCTGATTTTGGATTGGCCCGACTCATTGAGAACAATGAATACACAGCAAGAGAAGGTGACTTCAGATCATCAGAGCAAATGAAACACCCCTGATATATATTTCCACACTAACATGGTTCCTGAAATATCACAGACCATTCCAAAACACACACTCGCTCACACACACACACACACACACACACACACACACACACACATACATTATAAAAGTTCTTTAGATGTTGTTGTCCACACTAGTCTGGAAGTCTGTTGTTTAAAGCAGTGGGCATTAAGATTGTACTGCTTTGAAATGATAAAAGGTGATATGCAGCTCCATCTTGTGGCCATGGAAATTAAGTATACTGTAGGGTTAATGTTAGTTGACTAAATGAACCAATTTCTGTGTTAAAGGTGCCAAGTTCCCCATCAAGTGGACTGCTCCTGAAGCAATAAACTACGGCACCTTTTCCATCAAATCAGATGTATGGTCTTTTGGAATCCTGCTGACAGAGATTGTGACCTATGGTCGAATCCCTTACCCAGGTCAGTGACATGAGCTTTTACATTCTCCTAAACACAAAGTGTGACCTTGTGGCCTCTGCAACAAATTTGTCATTACTGCTTTTCACGTTCTTATATTCTGCTCAAACATGCTGTTCCTGCTCCAGATGTCCAATGGGATGTATCTAATATACTAGCACTTGTGCCTCATAGTCAATCAAAATACACATTTTCACATGTTTAGAATATCAGTAATTGAACATATGAAGTTCTCCAGTTTTTGGACAGTGAGTGGTTAAGCAGAACATTGTCTTGGTTGTTTAACATTGTTTCCCGGCATTGTACATTAAACTGCCCCCCCCTCTCTTTCTCTCTCTCTCCCTCTCCCTTTGTCTCTGCCTCTCTTTCTCTCTCTCTCCCTCTCCCTTGGTCTCTGCCTCTCTCCCTCTCCCTCTCTCTCTCTCTCTCTCTCTCTCTCTCTTTCCCTGTCTCTCCCCCTTTCTCCCAGGCATGACCAATCCTGAGGTGATTCAGAATCTTGAGCGAGGATACCGTATGCCTCGTCCAGATAACTGCCCAGAGGACCTTTACAGCATCATGCAGTTGTGCTGGAAGGAGAGCCCAGAAACGAGACCCACCTTTGAATACCTGCGTAGTGTTCTGGAGGACTTTTTCACTGCCACAGAGAGGCAGTACCAGGAGCAGCCCTGCTGAAATCCTTCCCATCCCATCCACCCCCCACCCCAAGCCACTGTCAGTTCCAACAGATGCTTTCTTATTTCAACTCATTCTTAAGGCATTTGATAAAGTTCAAGTTCAAGTTCAAGTTCAAGTTTATTTAGAGCCCAATATCACTGTTTACAGTCTCAAGGGGCTTTACAGGCCACAACAGTCAAATCAAAATATGACGGCACCCCCTGACTTGTGTGGCAGTTACATAGAAAACTTCATGTAAAAAAGGTTTTTTTTTTCATAATGATTTGTAATCAATTAAAAAAGAGGAAAAACAGAAAAAGGAGGATACTGAATTCTTGCGGATACACAATTTGAATTGTATTTTGTATGTATGTTTTGTAATACCAACTTCACAGGTATCTGTGGTTGGAAAAGATCAATTATGTTTATTGAAATGTTTTTTAATAACCTCAGACAAAGCTAATTGGGTGTGTGTTATTCCTAGCTTCATCAGATGGAATGCACTGTATTCAGTTTGAAAAGGACTTAATAATGAACACACACGCGTGAAATGTACTGCTCAGCAGAAAACTTATTCCATGCAGTTTGTGTTGATTTCACAAAAGGTGGCAAATATTTTTGTGGTCTCTTACATGCAGGCTTCATGTTCATTGGAAAAATCACCGAGATTCTCTAAGATTTTGTGTGTTGAGATAATGGCAAAGTTAAACAGAGATATGTCTTTTAATAAATGTTAATAATTATAAAGTGGTACATTAAGGTTACCCACAAGACCAAGGTTGACCAGTTTGCTAACATTATATATTATAAAAGATTTTGTCTGGTGATGTTTTATTTTCTCTTAAAGGTTTTGTAATTTTATAACATAGCACCTTAATAACTCTGTAACATGCCGGTGATTTATTTTTTCTGACTAATAGAAGTCAGAAAAAACAACTGTGAAATGAAACAGAGGGACGTAAAAATTTCTCCTGTTCAGTTGATAATTCATTATTGTATATTGAGTTCTGACTGTGTCCTTGCTTCACTATTTTTCTCTCTTTGTCACAACAGTCATTCTTTTAAAATGATACGCTGAAAATCAAGTGTGCTGAAGAAGATCACTTCATTTGCACAACTCTCTGAGGGCTTTTTTCTGATGCGACCTGACTTGTAAACAAAAAGTCAATATGAGAAATATATTAATTGAAACTGAAGCTGCATAATAAAATTTTTGTCTCTGGTCCAGTCTCACATTACATAGGCAGCAGCAACAAACCACGTCATCTGAGTATTTCCTGTAAAACTGCACTAGTTATATTTGTATAGCCATTGCCAGCGTTATAAAAACCAGGGATTTGTCTCATGTCAGCTTTGAGTCTTGTGACCTTCCCCATGTTGATGAATGAGTAAGGAAATTTGGTCGAAATCATTTCAGAGTTCCCAAGGACACGGACGGACTTAAAATTCAAAATCTGAAATCAATACACACCTAGTAGAGTTGGTTTATAAGAATTTGAGGGGTACCAAAAACTATGACAGACATGTCTTTGAGATCAAGATTTTTTCCTTTGAACAGTTTTACTTCTGTTAAAAGGTTCGATTTCCTTTCAGTGTAAGGTCAAATTGCTAAACAACAGTGACATTTTTTTCAATAACCTTTAGCTTATCATTACCAAGGATAGTCTGTGCTTTCACATTTCAGCCGCTCAGAAGGCTCCAGGTAAGTCCCACAGTGGAGGCCTGACACATCAAACAGGACTGCGGAGCACTGCGTTTACTACCAACACACATATCACTCTGTAACGGGTTCCTCTAGGTTTCTGAACAATTTCACACGAATCATTTTCCCTGAATCTGTGGGCCATTTAGTGTTCACTGCTAATCCAGCTACACCTGGAAATACATGTTCACATGGATTGGAGGTGGGAGCAGTAAAGATATTCTGATAAAAAGGACAGGGAAACCGCTCCTGAGACAGGAGACTTCTGAAGGCGATTATGTCTGAGCGCAGGGTAAAAAAAACAAACAAACATATTACAGAGGTTGTATTGACGGTCACCCTACACAGAATGTTAACATGTTGAATAGTAAATTGTAAATCTTTCAGTGGTGGTTATTTAAAAGAATTACCTTTCTTAAGGAGCTATAATGAACTAATCAAATGTCATATCAGAGAAATGTTAGTCCCAACCTTCTCATCTTCACAAAAAAAACCCTTCAAAGTTACAATAACATGGTTTACATGCAGTCAAATGGGAGTGTTTCTGTAAAGTTCTACACATGTATTGAAATTTGTATGTTGGACTGTGCTGAGAAAATTTGAGCAGTCTACAAAGAGGCTCTTACAGATTTCTGAAGAAGGGATTGTGCTCCTCACTTTTGTTTCATTTCAGCATATTGTCTTTGCTCTCCTTCTCCCCTGGAGGTCTACTTGACATTACACAAATCAACTCAACAAGGCAGTATTTTTGCAAGATTTCACTGCACAAATTCCATATGAAAAGGTAGCCTGATGCTGAAATAAGTCATTCTTACACTTGTCATTTCTCCAAAATGGTCAAGAGCAGTGGCTATTTCTTACATAAAAAAAGAGAGAACATTTTTCTGTGAAAGACAAGGCATACTTGAAATAACCTCAGGTTTGACAGTTTCATTGCCAAACTAGGCAGCGTTTACTTTCCTTTAAGTCATCTTTACAGACAAAAGGGTGTAAATATGTCACTCATGGCTAGATAAAAACTAATATTTTTACTGAAATATGTTTTCTACCATTGCATTTTGTTCAATATTCATACGACAAAACACAGGTTAGAAAACTCATTATATACAGAATGAAAACATAAACATCTTTTAGTTCAAAAAGCACCGTACATGTTTTCATTTATCAGTATCAAAAGTCCTAAAACTGAACTCTCTGCATCCAGTTCAGCCCCCTGTCTAACCACAAACACACACGTATATATGTATATATGGACATGGTGGTCTCTTTCTTTACAGCTTTACAGACATTTGTGACGGACAATAATGAAAATGACAGTAAACATAATATCACAACCAGTGGATGCAATACAATTAGGAATGATTACAAAAGAATGACAAACATTTTAAAAAGTAATATTAAAATCTTAACAAAACTAGCGAAACTCCTATAGAAAAGCATTCTATGGCAAAGAGTCTGATACTGTGATGTCCCAACAAACATGTCTGCGTATCTTAAGCTGGACAATGAAGTGCCCTCTATGCAAACACCTCTTGGCATTACGTCCTCAGAGCATGGCAGTCAAGAGCAGACCTCTACCTGGCAGCAGTTTCTACCTCAGCTGTTCTTGCTGTGGCTGGACCGTCTCTGATTCAGAGCCAATCACTGGCCTCCTTACTGGGGGAACCGTGATTCAGAAGTTCGTGGCATTCTGCAGGTTCTGCCTCTTCTGAAGGATCTTCAGGGGGTGGTGGGGACAGCTCTACTGGTTCCACAACACGCACCTGAAAAAGCATCAAAGTAGAATTAGTGAGTACACACACACACACACACACACACGCAAAACACACATGTAAAGTACAACATGATAGGATGATACAGAAGGCAGATCAGTCATTTACTATACTACACAATTCCTCTCTCTCCCGGTCAATTCCTGCAACTCACATCTGTATTTTATCAGATCCGAGACTAGATCCTCGTTTTGTAGAGCACAGTCGCTTTGCTTCTACAGGGCTAACCAGTCAAATCACTGCGTACAACTGTACACTTGTTAAGGTAAAGACCTATGTTTTGCAAATCATTCTTATGGGATTTGCATTTGTAAGCCAAGAACAAGAGCACTTGAGTCAAATGATCATGGAGGCCTTGCTAAATCCAAATAGGCATGATGGTGTTGGGCTTGACTAAGGGCAGAGAAGTCTGAAGGTAGGGAAACACTTGTATAGACGCACCCTCTTATTAACAAGGACCTTTCTTCTTCTCCTTCTATTCCTCCAGGGACAGGGGAGGCGAAGGAAGGAGATGCAGGCAAGGAAACAGCGGGCGGAGAACACCACCTCAACCACAGACATCAGAATGAGTGGAGCCCAGAGAATCAGAGTAGTACCCTGGAGGATGAAGGTAAAGGGACACTGTAAGTGAGTATGTTTATATCGTGTATGGTGCCACCTAACTAACCACAATGGACTAGTCTGAAGGCCTCAATGTGTAAGACTGTGGTGAGTAGCATTAGCTATATTTTCACAGCAGCTCATGCACCATGCTAACAATCTGATGTAACCTTTTGATCTTGCAGATTCAAAATTCCATAAACTGCCTTACAGTTGATCACATAGGTTAATTAAGCTCATTCTTTGGACACGAGCAATCCAAAATTTCTCTTTTCATATCCACTCTGGCTAGGTAGTATAAAGATGATTCAAATTGGGTCTCTTTCTCCTGCCCTAAGACTTTCCATATCCAGTAAAACAGCAATGGAATATAGACATGTGGCTCCAAGTCCTTTTACTTACATAAACACGAGTAGGATCAAATGGGCATTCGTTGGTGATGCTGAAGAAACCGATGTCTGTCTCAAACTTACAGTGGGTGAGCAGAATGCGGCCTTCATTTACAAAAGCCTTCACCATGGAGATGCTGACCCCAATGGCTGAGGCAGAGCCCAGGAGAACTGACAGTAGGCTGACCACAAACAACACCCATTTCTGCATAGAGGTCAAATTAATTTGTATATACACATTGAAGACATTGTTCGGTAGCTCTTGATATTGAGAGTGCATTAGATAAATCATCCTGGCAACCTTTGAAGGGAGGAGTCACTGTTCTGTCATAGTCATGAGTGAGTCACTCATCAGTGAGTCAGTGTGACTGTAATTGTGATACATGAGATTGCACAATGACACATTTAAGGATTTAAGATTCACTATGTTATTGCACACATAAAATGAGTACAGAGAAATTGATTTCAGTTAAATAAATGCAACATCAGTTCTGAAAACCAAATACGATAATTCAACAATATGTAATTTTTAAAAAGTAATTTCAAATAGCTCTGACAGAACATAATTTTTCTGTTTAGCCACAATTTGAGTTTGCTCGCACATGTTTATGCATGTGAGAGAGCAAGTGTGTCCATATGCACCACACCTGAGCATGTTTAAATAAAACCCTGGAGGGAACCATCTCAAACTGGCTGACCCGACTGAGAAACTGACCTGGAAATCTTTTTATGTTTTAAGGCTCCAAGTATGACATTACACAGAAAGAGTCATGTTTCCCCCTCAGGCAAAAGAGAGATGATATGTGAGAGAAAGAGGCACAGTGTATTAACACAGAAAGAAATGATGTATCATCACTTACAAGAGGCTCATTCTTCTTGTTTTTAGAGAGGACAATGGCCGATATTCCCCCAATAACTGCCTGCAGGTCACAACAAGGAAAACCAACAAAAGAACTTGGGCGCACTGGTTAAAGAAAGCCACACTGTAGCGAGCAAATATCTAACTTCACTAAAGTAACACTGGCTGCTAATATATGAGGTACACATTGATTACAGCTCTTGAAACTGCTCTTATGCTGGTAAATTACAAAGTACATGCGAAAACACCAAAAAACAAAACAAAAACAAAGACAAAACACAGTTTATTTTGCTTGGCTATTGAAGGAGAGGCTCTGCATTATAGATCAAAAGTCTGAGAAAAGGGAGACACTCCAGTACTCTTGACACTCAGGGATAATAATGTCAACATTGCAGTACCATCAGCGACCAGGATATCAAGCTGACAATCTAGTAGCTGAGTAAGCCAGTTTTAGCTCTCCCTGGAACAGAGACTAAATGAACTGAAACTCTAACAGATCCAGATTCATATTTGTGTTCTATTAATGAGTAATCGATCAAATTATAAGTAGTCGGAATTAACACTGTGATAGCCTGAAATAACTTGAAGTAACATCATACCAATAGTCCTGCTACGAGGGCAATGACATTGGAAATGGCATACTCCATGGCACGGGCTTGGGTGTGAACATTTATGTGTCTGAGCACAGCACCGTGCACCAGAGCTCCCAGCAGGAAGTTCACGTGACCCACCAGCACCAGTCCCAAGCCCATCTTCATCAGAGCCTTGTCATCCTTCAGATTTGCACAGCATAGTCCTGCAACAAAAGAAAGAGAACAATCAATCAAACTTGAAAACTGCTGGTTTCAAACTATAAGAAAGAGTTAACAGGATCAATTATGTTCTTAGTTATCAAGTGTTTCTGAAATGAACCATGATGTGATTTGGCTAGCATACCTAGTTTCAAAGCAATGCTTTAGTCAACTTAACCCTGTTTTGCATAAAAGGGAAAAATTTCAAAGCAAACTCTAAAGAGTCCAACAACCTTAGTTTTCTTTAAATATCTCTGCTGGTTTAAACTCACTGGGGCTGGATGCTAATCGTAAGTAATGGTAGGTAGAGCAGGGCTATAGGGATGATTACAGGTAGATAGTTAAATGGATAAAGCTCAGTCGGGGCTCTCCGTTTACACCTGCTACCTGCCCCCCATGGCCTGCAAGAGTTGCAGCAAAACTAAACATAGTTAAGTCAGATCCACTAAAACTTCAGTTATCTGATAAGAGTAATAGAGTAACATCTTCACCTTTTCAAAAGCTCCAAGAGATAGCCTAACAAATGAGTAAAATACAAGTTCTTTAGCAATAAACACATTAATGAACCTTTAGTAATGTACCAGGTACAGAGTTGTTCTCAGACTAACATGCATATTCTGGCCATGTGTGTTATGTGAGAAAACACACTGCTTTGATTGTGTTTGCATATACACACACACCAGAAGAGGGATAGGGACATATACTTAAAAGCAAGTGGAAAATCAGGTTCTGTGAATTATGACATCAACATTACTCAAAAACAGGATAGGAAGGGACAGAGAGGGAGTCCAAGAAAATGACCTCAGCACGAAAGAGAGAGAAGACTCACCGACTCCCATGTCTGAAGGAGACAGACTACGGGGTTCAAATTTAATAATGCTTAACAGAACAACCAGCTTCTGTCAATAGACGCGCTTTAATCAATTTTCAAACAATAATACAGTATGTTAGAAAGACAGAGATACGTTAAAGGAGCAATCCCTCATATAGATTCACTTAAAATTCTGAGGAACTAAAACATGTGTTAAGCATGTCATTTATGAATGATTCAGCCAAACCGTAATCTATCCTGATAACACAACTGTGAAGTCCCTTTCAAATATTTCACCAGCTGATAATTTAGACTTATCTTGCCAGTTATTAGCATTGCCTCCATCATCAAACTGGCTCATTTAATTTTACTAGTGATGGCTTAAACATCAGCCCAACACTATCCCTTCCATATCATTTCACAAGCTAAAATGATTATTAGTTAAAGTCTGCGAAATACGTAGGTTTCGTACACACTGTGCACAACCTGTGGAAAACAGGACGGCTGCGTGCCCTTTACCGTTTACGAAATCAACACACAGTTTGCAAAGTCGTGGGGTTAGTTAACCCTAACACAAAACAATCAAATCGAACCAAATAAAGACGTGCTCTCTGAGTAACTGCGTGTCGCCGAAACACAAAATACTAACTAAATATCACTAGACCACACCCAGGAAAGTTCCATCAGGTGAACTCCTAGTCCTTTGCTGAAGTCACCCCGTGAATTCTCATTACATGTAGTTTGCGCTTTCGGAAGAACTAGTACTTTACTTACCAGTAGTCACCATTTTGATTTCGTTTTTCTTAGATCATTCAAGGTACTCAAAAATGAAAACACAAAATCAAAAGACACAATACATCCATCGTCTTTTTTAGTCTTCCTCATACCTCTCACCCACGGCTGGTAGGATAGCTTAACGCATCATATTACAATAACGTGGCCACTCCCTCGCACATCACCTGCACTGCAGAAACAACAAACCGAAGCAAACACAGAGGAGACAGCTTGAGCTCGTGGGTGTGAGACAGAAACAAAAGCTATATGTTGTAGGCTATAGAATTTACTTCTACACTTATGTTGTCGTGAATCTCAGCTTGAAATATTTAAGAATTGTATCAAGCATATACAAACATCCAAGCAAAAGCAGATACACATTCTAACGGCCTTAAAACAAATTATCGGAGTTTGGCTGAATTACCTTTGACTTATATGTGTTTTTAGTTTGACTTTATCATTCTAACCAGCAGCTGTTCTGTCACTTCACAAGATGAAATGAGTGGCCCTTACGATGGTGACCACCTGTTACTTGTTAATCACAATAAGCAAACGATCCACCAATTGCTATAAATGCCGAAGTGAGCCAATACTGTCCTATGTCCGCGCTCTTTGAATGACGGTTAGGTTGAATAGATAGGATGGGAATGGCGGCGTTCTTGCGGTCTTTTTCGTTCATGGCAACGATTTTCACTATACATTCCGCGGAAAATTATGCATTTGGAAACTTTGAGTTTACTGAAATACACCCGGATAGTGTTAAGCAGAATTATTGGCGTTTTCCTCGCATTACTCCGTTTTCATATAATCGTTATCTCTCAGACAAAATAAACTATCCGCCTTTTTTTAAACACGGGAGACCTACCTTTCCATTTGAGTCTTTTATGAGCCGCCAAATGTCCCTGGTCGAAAGCCTTACCCTTAAAGTAATGGACCGTAAGTAACAGCCACTTTGTGTGTCAGACTAAAGAGATGATTCCGTGGTTTTAAAGTATCCTCCTTTCCTCGATTAGCGTCCTGGACCACTACAGCAGGAAATATTTATCAAAGAGGTCAGTCACTACACCTTCAAGTAGCTGCAAATCTAGCTGGTGATCAGCAGCTCTTTATCCAGTCCTGCTATGCTTCTGAATCTCCAAATTTTGCCGCCCGGCCAAGGTCTGGACTCTTTGTAAATAAAGGGTAAGCTTTGTAGAGTTACAGGGAGTTTACATTCAGTATCACTTAAGAATGTCACACTCTGACTTATTATGGCCCTTTTTATAATTGACAGGTGTGTTGGTTCTAAACAGTCTGGTGTAAAGTTTGTGTCCAGGCAGGATAATGTGATAAATTTCATCCTTCATACAGATGCTCTGACGTCTTCTATGGCAAGTTGTGTAACACTGCACTTGACAGTTTTGCTCCTACTTCAGCTGGGTCTCTGTTTTTACTGACATTTTGGTCTGATCTTGTAATGGTTGATCAAGAGCCAATAAGATTTTGTATCAGTTTACTTCTGAACTTGTGAAGCAATTTTTCAGTTTCAACAGGTTTATATACACTGTAGTGTGACCATCTCTCGAGAAGGGGTAACTCAAGACACCAAATCTTGCAACTATGATGAGCTTAAAATGAGGTAATTGGTTGACCTGAAACCAGGGTGTGTGACATTGAGTTGTGGTAATTGCCTGTAGATGCCTACTGGGAAAATGTTAACTTTCTTCCTTTCAGATGGGTAGAGCTGAGTGGTGACCCCACTGTATGTGACTGTTGTGCAACAAAGTGCAGAGGACTGTCCTACAGGAATTTGCTTGGTGGTTGGTATTGCATGAAGGGCTTATTGGTGTGGAGGGGGGGTGTTTTAGTGTCCTGAAGTGCTCCCTCAGGTTCTCAAAGGAATTTTTATGCATATAATTGATCTCTTGACCCCCCCTTTTTTTTTTTTTTTTTTTTTTAAATTTAGATTTTAAGGCAGTGGTGAGCACTGGTCCCTTCATCATTAAAGAACCAGCAAAGCAACACCAAGAATTGTGGTCTGTGTTAGACTATGAGGCAGCTGTACAACCCCAAGTGGAATCCTCACGCCTTATGACCCCAAAAACATGGATTGTATCTGGGGCCTCTGTGTCTTTTACTCCACCAGTAAAGCCCCCTCAACCTGTAATTACTGGGGAGGTGTCTGTCAATAGTCAGAACCTTGGAGGATTGTCATTACTGCTCCCAGGATATGTACAGCTTCAGTCTGTACCCATATTGGAGATGGACGTTACTTTTCAACAGGATGTTGCTACAGATGTTTTGAATAAATTCCTCCAAGGGGATGAACCACTGAAAAGCCAGGACCCCAAGATGGAGGAAACCTTGCCCCCCAAGATGGAGGAGACCTTGGTAAATTTGGACCCAGTGCCTGAACAGACTGAAGACAAGAGAACTGGTTATGTGGACTTGACAAAGTTGAGTGAGCAGTACCCTGATGGTGTTCCTGTTGTGTCCTTCAGTGAAATTAGGGGAGATTCTTTTAGTGGACCAGCAGAAAGGATTCTGACGGAGTCTGTTGGTGATGAACAAGTGCTGTCAGCGGATGTGACTTACAAACCCGATTTGAAGCCAGATGAGTCAGTCCCGGCTTCTCAAGATAAGGAAGTGATGGTTATGCAGCAGACGGAGATGGTATTTCACAAAGGGAAAGGGGACAGACCTGCTGAGATGCAATCAGTTGTTCATTCGAAGCTTAGCCTGTCCCAGGCTGCAGATGGGTCCAGCTCACTGAGCTATGAGGAAGAACTGAGAGGTGCAAGTGATGAAGACCACAAGAGAACAAGACTGGCGTTGAAGGGTGCAGATAAGGAAAAGATTATGGTTACTGAGAAATATGACCTCCTTCAATCCCTAATTAACTTCTTGAGGTAAAGGCAAAATTGTTTTGGGGGGGGGGGGGTAAAACTTGTGATGGATGTGTCTAAATTGTGGCCTTGGCATGTATCGAACTACCAATTCAGTTTATATGCAGTGGTCTTTTAAACTTTTCAGGGGCCTAGTTAAGATGGAGTGACATGTTATGGAGGGTCCAAGAAGCGACGAATTTGACAACTTCTCTGCACTTGAGGACGAATGACTGCTTGTTTCATGGCCACTGGCAAATAAAAAAAACTTGTATAAGCAAAGCACTCTTCTGGAGGTCTTTAAAACCGATGTGTAACTACTAATAACGAAGCTATAATAAACGGTCACCTTTTGACTGCGGAAATGCGTTGGTACTTGTGGTTTTTTTTTTTTTTTTTTTCCCCCACCCCTCGCTGCACTCGCACCCAGATGTCGCTGTTGGAAGTCCAACCGAATGGTTGTGACGGCGTTCAGACCTCTCCCTTTTACATCGCATGCTCAGGGCGTTTTTTTCCCAATCCCGAGTTTGACCCTGGTTGCTATTTCCTCTACTCAGCCTATAAAGTGCCCATGCGTTTCCCACGCTCTCTCTTTCCCCGACCACCAAACCGTGAGTGTCTAACTCACAGTTCTTTAGTATTTTAAAAACAAAAAAAAAACTTATAAAAAATACAAAATACATAAAATCACAAAAATAAGAACTTTAAAGGAAAACAAACATTTACAAAATCGTAAACATATTTATTTACTTTTTCTTTTTGGTACATTTCAAAACAAAGGCCTCGGGCTTTACCGACGTTTTTTGGAAGCAAATATTAAGTATTGGAAGATACACCTGGACTGTAGCGTTTCAGATCTCCAACACGCAGCTTTGTCGAGTCGAAGTTTTTACAGGAGCGGAGAGACGGGTGATAGTCCCTGTTTTTAGAGCAACCTATATGCGGTGCTAGGCGCAGATCCAGTAACGGTAATATCGCTATAGTAATTTCCCTGACTGTCCCTTGACTAGTCTCACGTTCGCACCGATCTTGTCCGAGAAATGAACACAGCGACCGCCGGGAGTTACCCAATGGCTTCTCTTTATGTCGGCGACTTGCACCCAGATATCACGGAGGCTATGTTATACGAGAAATTCAGCCCAGCCGGACCGGTGCTCTCTATTCGTGTGTGTCGCGACATGATCACCCGGCGTTCCTTGGGTTATGCCTATGTGAACTTCCAGCAGCCGGCAGATGGTAAGAAATAAGACATGTATTTCAAAATGTCAGTGTGTACATTACGGTTGAAGTAAAAGCGTATCGTAACCAAGATCATTTATTTGTGGAATCCTTGTGTGTCTGCTAAAGATATGGATGAGTGCTGTATGTTGCAGTACAACGTGGGGTAGTAGCCTACTGTCTGTGCTCCACGTGAGTCTTGTTTGTTCAGTGTGCCAATGCACACGTAGTTATGTCTCTCCGCCTTCCTACAATGATTCTGTGGCCTTCAGTCTGAGAGCACAGTCAAACTATATACGTTTGGAGTATTGGAATTTTTTCCCTCAATGATTAAGTTTTAAGTTTGTCATGCAAACCCTTAAAACTGTGATCTTTTATAGACCACTGTATTATTGTTGAACAGGCATCACCATTAAGCTTATAATTTATTATGGGCAGTCCAATGGCTGTAATCAATAGTGGTGGTCCCCCCCCCCCAATATATTTAGCTGGAGCATTCATTCATGCTTTTTACACTCCTAGCCTTCAGTCCATCTCGTCAGCTTCACAGTGATGAAGAACTGCTTGAGAAACCAAACATGTGCTATCTGACCCACATACACATGATGTCCTAATTCTTTCATTCCACCAGAGTTTTGGATGTTATACTGTATGACCCAGAAGGCTCTCCTTATGAGGGTCTCCTCCTCGGCACATGCACACACAACATGAGTCTTTGCCTCTGGACAGTTGTTGCAATAGCTCATTGCCCCATATTGTGCAATCTAACTCGACCTATTTGTTCTATTTCGAGGGCCACCAAGGGACCGTGCTTTTGTCAAATTAATTTTTACTGAGAAGAGAGGAAACGAATTGCTTGAATACAACAATTTTTTTTCTTTGTTATTTTTTTTTTTTTGTACTCTGTCAGATGATGCCATCTTGATTGTGGATCTCTCAAAGCTGAATCATTTTATCATGTATTCTTCCACTTAATTACATCACCTATGAGTAAACCAGTAATTACTGTCCATTTTTCTGTTTCCCATAATAAAAATGGAACTGAACTTTTAAGAATATAGCCTGGCTATGTCTTCACTCTCTGCATTAAATGGGCCAGGACAGATGACTGTCTGCAAAATGGAGACAACCAGTGACAGAATATTGTGTTAACACAAAGTTTAAAAGGTAAATTTGTCCAATAAATGCTCTTTGAGTGTTTTTTCTTTTTTTGGAAAAAATTGTCACAGCCCCTCTTCACCATGATCCTCAGGACAGAAGGCTTGAAATTAACTCCTGTATTTTTAGGTAGTCAGTTAGTGACCCCATTTACCCTTTTAACAGGTTGAGATAAAGTATTGCCTTGGGTGACTGTGATGGGAGGCATCAAGCCACATGATTAGACATCAACCAATGTTTTAGGATGTATTGTTCATTGGAATGAAATGGTCTGTATACACATTCACACACTACGGCATTGAGGAGTGAAGGAAAAAGCCTATAGGTTTTTAGGGGGAACATACTGAGAGAGGGTTTGGGGTTTAAAGTGCTTGCTTGAGCAGTTCATCACCATAGCACTTCGACATGTAACAGCTGCTTTTGTAAACAGTTGCCAGACCTGGTGCTGCTCATCTACACGTTACTGTTGAATGTGTCTAACCCCCATCAATGGCTGAGAAATCTCTACTCACACTCCATGCCAGCACATAACTCCAAGGACCTCACACTGCTAAATATAGATCTACTCTGAGGCTGTCTTCACTTTGCCTGTCTAACTGAAAAGTCAGCATGGTAGGGAAACAGTGGACTACCATATGGGCAAAATTGCTTTCTTTACTGTAAATATCCAAATGTAGTTTTGGCTCCTGTGTAAAAGTCATAACAATTCTGAACTTTTATCTAGTCCGAAGTAGCGTTTAAAATACATTCACAGTTATTTTAAAGTCAGACTCTAATAAAGCGGTTTTCACATCATCTGACTTTTATGCTTCATGGTTACTCTTGATTTTATTTAAAGGCCTGCATGATTTTATTTAAAAGCATGTGTATGCTTTGCCCCCTAGGATCAGGGTTTGGAAGCTTCCAGAGTTAGTCGCTGGGTGATCTGACTGCCTCTGAGCTCGAAGAAAAGTACAATTGCTCAGTGAACTGCTGATGCCAGCAGACACAGGACAGCTCTGTTTTGTTTACTGGCCGTTTTTAGCGCTGGAGCTCATGGTGTTTGTGGCTATGTAGAGTGACAGGAACAAAGGGGAGCTCTTCAGTCAGTGTGTAGCCTCACATAGATATAAAAGAGATCATGTAATAGGAAGAACTTTTAAACATGTCAAATAAGGGCATGCATGTATCTGTGAGACGGAGTGAGAGAGAGAGAGAGAGAGAGAGAGAGTGTAACAGCAATTTGATATCATATGTGTATATGTGTATAGGTGATAGAATGAGGCAATGGAGAGAATTCAAATACTCTTCTGGTACATGAAAATTAGAATTTAGGCATCTAATCTCCCTTAAAATTATTGGCCAAACTGCCCCAATTCTTTCAACGATAGCACTTAAAATAGCTACTAACCACTGAGAAAGCCAAACATTAGTATTCTTCGGAGATAAGATTTGGACAGTCTCCGAACAAATTGTTAAGGGAACCGAAAGTCCCAGCTTGGTTTTCTGTGCACAAGTGTGAGAGTGGACCATGTGTTGCTTCAATGCCAGATAAGACCAGTCATGTTCACAGCGACACAATGTGTTGTGAAGACCACTCGCTCTAATGAAATGTGATGCAATATACTTTAGGAATCCTTCACAGCAACACCGCATGCTGCTGTGAAGTGATCTGGAATGCACAGTGATAGGATCAGTTTGATTTCACTGTCAGTCAGTTTAGGACATGAAAAGTAAAAAAAAAAAAAAGGTTAATTTGTAACGAACATCAGGTCGAATTGCCATGTAGTGTTATGTTGTAGATGTATATATGTAATGGTCATGAAGTGATCAGTGCTGATTCATTGCTATTTATTACATTACTGACCGTGTTCCAATTTGAACCTTCAATTTTGCTGAGTTCCATGACTGAATGATGTTTTACACACCTGTAAAAAGAAAAGGTGTCTGTGTGTCATATTTACATGTTCTTTAAGTGCAGTGCACTCAACTGTAATGTGGTCTTGTTTTTAATTGTCCACTTCAAAGACAGTTTTAGGACCATACATTTAACCCAGTGAATCATTCTTTCAGAAAAGAAGGGAAAGTGGTCATCAGAGACTTCAGTGCTTTTTTGTTAAGTATGACCATTTTGGATTATTTGCAAGGCTTTAAAAGTGTCCCAACACAAAACTGTAAAGCCAGTTCTTAAGAGGGAACATGTCCTCACTCAACTAACAATACAAAACTGTTAGAAAGCTCCGAGGACATTGGAGATTGTACTGTTCTAACAAAACTCTGTCCCCCCAGGGAATGAGTAATATTTACAGAATATTCCAAAAATCTATGTGTTTCCATATATAGTATTGAGGCATTCTCGAAACATCCTCAGAATGTTCTGGCCATGACACTTGGCACTGGCTTTGTAAGAACGCACCTGAAGTCTTTGGAAAGTTCTTGGTTTACTGTGTAATAGCTTGTCTCTCTGCCTCTTCAGCCGAGAGGGCCTTGGACACCATGAACTTTGACGTGGTCAAAGGGAAACCCATCAGGATCATGTGGTCACAGAGAGACCCCTCACTCAGGAAGTCTGGTGTAGGAAACGTGTTCATCAAAAATCTGGACAAGTCTATCGACAACAAAGCCCTCTATGACACCTTCTCAGCTTTTGGAAACATCTTGTCATGCAAGGTGGGGCATACACCTCAGAAAATCACGACTGACACCTTTAGAGCACTCAGTTATTACATATGTTAACTCTCTTCCCCTTGAACGTCTAATCATACTAATCAAGTACTTGATGATTTAGTTTACTAAGCGTATATGCGGCATGGTTGCGGGCACACATAAGGAGGCGTGGGAACCTCTATAATTAAACAGTAGACACCAGAGCATTAAGTGTGACATGTTTCAGTTGAGCTCTTCCTTCACCAAACAAGCGGTTGGTTTTTTGCCTGCTCTCAACAGTGAAATCTTTCACACATACTCTGGACACTCATTCAGTTTTAAATGGTGTAAGAAGTCATGAATCTTGCCCTCCATCAGAATGATTTCTCAAGCTGTTTTTGATGGTCTCTTCTTAGTTTGGGTGTTTTGAACCAAACATAAATATCTTCTCTTTGTTAGGTGGTGTGTGATGAAAATGGATCCAAGGGCTATGCATTTGTGCACTTCGAGACCCAGGATGCAGCTGATCGTGCCATTGAAAAGATGAATGGCATGCTCCTAAACGACCGCAAGGTGTGAGTGTCCTGACAATGGTGTGTGATGGGAAAAAAGGGGGTTGGATTTATCCTTGTGCAAGATTTACCATTGTTCTTCAGCAAAGGTGTTGACCCATTCATCCTTAGTAAGCTCGACTATGGGATGGGTGTGTGTGGGGTCCAAAGTACCCGTGCCAGTACCTTTAACTGATCTCATAACGTTTTGTGATTTCCAAACTAAAAGTTGTATGCAAACACATCTGCCATTGTTCGTCCAGCAATCATACTTGGCTGGAGTCAGAGTTTAACTTGAAGCATAGACGTCTAACCTAATGCAAAATAAGAATTCTACGAGTCTCTGGAACATACGAGAGTTTGACAGAGCATTGAAGTTTCGTTTTGTACAGTCCCATTTGCTCTGCACAAATTTTTGCTTTAAGTAATTTCTTTGTCAAAGATCAAAACCAAACACTTTATAATGAAGACATCTCACCCCTGGGCCTCTCTGGACTCCTCCACACCTATCATTTTTGTCTGTGCGTCTGTCCGCCTGCGTGTCTGTGTTTAACCACGCTTGTGTGTTTTAGTGATGGAGGCAATGCAGGAATGCAAAGCTGCAGCTCAGGATGGAGAGGTCTGCATAGCAAGGTACTGTGCTAGCACAGGAGGGTTATCTAATCCCCCATTTCTCCTGAAATCTTTACATCCCCAGCTCCACAACCTCAGTCCTCAGCTGAACCCTTTCTGGAACCCCCCCTGCCTTTTGCCTTACAGCTGTGTGTCTGGGAGACTTCTTGTATGTGTCCACTATGTGTTGTGATTTGGGAGTAGCATGAAACTCTGTCAAGCTGTGAAGCCACTGGTACTGGTGAAGGGGTTGTTGTTCATTGTTCAAGAAGGAGCTGCTGTCACCTGGAAGTGATTATTACAGTTGTCTTTTGACAATGACCTTTCCCCCACACTGTCCTTTCTGACGGTTACACCTAATGATATTGTTCATGTAACAACAGGAAGGAGACCCTCAAAAGTATTTGCTCATGTCATGAGACAGTGCCTCTCAATCACAGGGTAACATGTTGAGACATGTTTTTCTCCTGGCCTGTACCACCTGGATCACTTTTATATAGATTGTGGTGCCACTTCATTTTTAGGTTTGTGGGGCGGTTCAAGTCCCGAAAAGAGAGGGAGGCTGAGCTTGGGGCTAAAGCGAAGGAGTTCACCAATGTCTATATCAAAAACTTTGGGGAAGACATGGATGATGACAGGTTGAAAGAACTCTTTGATAAATACGGTAGGCTCTGCCATATTGTAACTTTTGAACCTGTTTTAGTGAATTGTGTGCTGAGCCTTGTTGTTCATGTGTGAGACAGGAAGACGTTGTATCACATTTGTGTCCATTTGTATCACATTTGTGTCTCCTTAAGGTAAAACCCTCAGTGTGAAGGTAATGACTGATCTCACTGGAAAATCAAGAGGATTTGGGTTTGTGAGCTACGAGAAACACGAGGATGCTAATAAGGTACAGTAACATTTTTTCAAGTGGACCCTTAAATTACTTATGTGATTACTTAGAAATTCTAAATCAGATTGATAGCAGGGTATCATGTTTCAATCCTCACTTAAATAAAACATTTTTTGATACCATTTAGACGAGAACAGTTCATCCAAATGGCATATCACTTGTATGTAGATCTAGATCTGTATGTAGATCTTTTATGGTATTCACATCAATTAGTTCATCTCTATATGCTCAGCATTTAGCTAGTTTAATACCAATACTTGATTCACGTGTATTGCTCTCCACAATATGTGTAAAAACTTCGTGAGCCAGGACTCCCTACAATGATTTGGGCTGTTATGGAAGAGGCTGAAGACTTTTTAGTGTTGCTGATACTGGGCCATCAATCCTACAAGTTCTGTGCCAACTAATGCAATGTCTATTATAGGCACTAAAGGTGCAGTTATAGAAAACATAAAGGCAGTAACTCCTATGTCTATTATAGGCACTAAAGGTGCAGTTATAGAAAACATGAAGGCAGAAACTCCTATGTCTATTATAGGCAGTAGAGGAGATGAATGGTACCGAGCTGAATGGCAAGACTGTGTTTGTGGGCCGTGCTCAAAAGAAGATGGAAAGACAGGCCGAGCTGAAGAGGAAGTTTGAACAACTGAAGCAGGAGAGGATAAGCAGATACCAGGTGAGCTGAAGGACTGACTGATTCTAAAATTTACTTGTCATCAATCACAGGCCACAAATTTCAACTATGAGAATATTTTGTTATAGGGGGTGAATCTCTACATCAAAAACCTGGATGACACCATCGATGATGAAAAACTGCGAAAGGAGTTTTCCCCCTTTGGCTCCATCACTAGCGCTAAGGTGAGCAGTTCGAGAAGAGTCCAAGCCCGAAGCATGGCAACGTCAAGGCTCTTATGGCATTTCCTCAAAACTGTTTCTATCATATGCACCCCTTCTGTAAATTTTCATTTTTCATTTAAAGCCAAAACAAAAAATTTCAACTTATTCTAATCAACAAAAAAAAACAGTCTTCGCCTGCTGCACCCTGTGTCTTGCTCTAGGTTATGTTGGAAGAAGGCCGCTCCAAAGGCTTTGGTTTCGTTTGCTTCTCTTCGCCTGAGGAGGCCACTAAGGCAGTCACGGAAATGAACGGGCGAATTGTGGGTTCCAAACCTCTCTATGTGGCCTTGGCCCAGCGTAAAGAGGAGCGCAAAGCCCACCTCACTAACCAGTACATGCAGCGTATCGCTGGGATGAGGGCCATGCCCGCTAATGCCATCATCAATCAGTTCCAGCCAGCAAGTGGATACTTTATGCCAGCTGTTCCACAGGTGAATTGATTTGGTCGGCCAAATCAGGATGTGCTTTAAAGCTTGTGTAGTCAATCCTGCTTCCCTTAAAATATATTTAGCTGAAATCTGTACCCACTGAAAAATGCACAGTTCAGGGAACAAGGTTAAATATCTCATTGTCTTTGAATTCATTTTTCAGGCTCAGAACAGGACAACGTATTACGCACCCAATCAACTGGCTCAAATGAGACCCAACCCACGCTGGCAGCAGCAAGGTGGAAGAGGACAAGGTGAGGTTGCCAAGTAATGTTTTTATACATCTGACATAAAAAAAAAAATGTGGCTTTCTATCTTTTCTACGTTACTATCGCGTTTACCGACCCTATACATTTCTTGAGTGATATCTTTGTGCATCAGGTGGATTCCAGGGCATGCCCAATTCCTTGCGCCAGCCCGGTCCCCGTGCCAACCTGCGACATCTGGCTCCCAGTGCCAGCACCCAAGGCCCACGTGGCATGCCCTCAGGAACCCAGAGAGTGGGTAAGGAACAAAAAAAGATAACTGGATGAGTTTATGTATGTCTGTGTGAATGAAAAATGAAAACTGCCTTAATATCTGTATTGGTAATGGTAACGGTCAGTCCCTTAGGATTAACACACAGGTAAATATGCAAGTGCTGATCAGTACAACAATAAGTGTAGATTAGTGAAAGAAATGTACATGGCCACTGCTGTCAGATGAAAGCTATGAAAGCTATAAGTGTGAGACAAGTGAAAGTAAGAAGCTCTGTATGTCTCTTCACACCGTCAGGAACGACTGGCCAACCCATGGGCCCTCGACCTTCCATGGGTGTCACCACCCCACGTGCCATGCCACCCTACAAATATGCCACCACCGTACGAAACCCCCAACCCCAAGTGGTTCAACCCATTGCCTTACAGCAGGTAAGTCCCATAAACTGTGACAGCTGCGACTCGTTTCTATTTGAATTCATAATATAATCTGGATAGAACAATCAACACAATTATTTTAATATCAAGTGTAAATTCTGTCTCAAAATAGTTTATGCTACAAATTTGCTATTCTTTGCTTATTCAGCTCTTTTTTCTGTTCTTTTCCTGGTTGTAGGCTCAGCCGGCAGTGCACGTCCAGGGGCAGGAGCCCCTAACGGCCTCAATGCTGGCGGCAGCACCCCCCCAGGAGCAGAAACAGATGCTAGGTAAGTACAGGTGCAGGCCAAGAGGGTCTAGACCTGTCCTAGCTGTGAGTCAAATCTCATTTATAGTAATCCTAAAATGTGTCTGTGTAGTATTGTTCCAGATACTTGTGAGAGTGTTGGTTGAGAGAGACTGGCTGAGTAGTTCGCTTCAGCATTCAAAACTCTACATACAATTGTCCCCCTTTCACCTGTTTGTTTGCCTAATTCGCTCCCTTTCCTCACCTTTTCTCTCTCTCTTTCTCTGTTATTCCTGCCAGGTGAGCGTCTGTTCCCACTGATCCAAGCCATGCATCCCAGTTTGGCAGGAAAGATCACTGGGATGCTGCTGGAGATTGACAACTCTGAGCTGCTCCATATGCTGGAATCCCACGAGTCCCTTCGCTCTAAGGTAACTCTGACAAGACGAGACGAGATTTCTCGCATAACCTCTCATTCCTCCTCCCACTCATCTGCTAGAGTGTTTACACTTCTTTGTTTGTCACTCATCAGGTGGAGGAGGCTGTGGCTGTTCTACAGGCTCATCAGGCGAAGAAAGATGCCACTCAGAAAGTGGGTGTAAACGCCACAACCGCAGCAGCTACCTCTTGACAGGTATGGCCCAATGTCTGACATAAATGTTACCCACGTAGTCTGTTTCAGAGATATTGAGAATAACTGTTCAATAAGTGGTATCAGAAAATGTATCGGATGGTATGAGGAGGACCTTTTTAAGAAAAAAATAAGAGAAGATTTACCGTGTAAAGCTAATGGGGAGTGAATTTCATGAATAATGATGTGTAGAGCTGTGATGGACTGGCCACCTGTCCAGGGTGTTTCCCTGCCTTTCACCCAGTGAGCACTAGGATAGGCTACAGCACCACCCACGACCCTAATTAGGATAAGCGGCTTAGAGAATGGATGAGTGAACGGTGTGTAGAGAAGTGAACATTTCTTTACATAAGTTGTAAGAATAGACACATAAAAGCTGTACTCGGGAAGGGCAGTACTGTAAGCCCCTCTTGCATAAGATGTCTGTGTAACTGTGTTAGCTACCTGAACTAAACACAACAAGAGCTCCTAGCTGCAGTTCAGGAGTCAGGGGTTGGTGCTGCTGCTACCATGTACCTCTCTGACATTGAGGACTGACGATGCTTTTTATGTACTAGTGCTAATTGATGTCTGCATTTTTGTTTAACTTTAGGTTTCATCCGAGAGCTGAGGAGAGATCACTATTCTAGCTGCTGTCAGCCGGGCATCCTTTCACAGCTGAACAAAATAAAATAAAATAAAAGAAAAGAAAAAAATAGAAAAAAAGAGAGCTAAGGAGGGAGAGATAATAGGAAAGAAAAAAACATACTTGAACATTTACAGGGCTTATAGTTTTATAGCTCTGTGGTGGTTTTTAACTGCATGGGCTACTGACGCATAAAATTAATCAAACAGGAGCCATTCTTTGATGGAAAATATCTCCATGATGTGGCCAGGACAGACCTTTTTCTATAAGGAAATTGAGATTTGTTCTTTTTCTTTGTATTGAGTTGTGTGGTTGCTGTTTTGATTGGAACTCTAGGTTTTTCCATCCCCACCTGACGATACCTGATGAGTGGTGTGACACTCTAAATAAAGGGATGAATAAATATCACTTCAGAAATTGTGTTGCTTTTCTTCTTGTCCTCATCATTGAATTAGCTCTAATGAAAATACATCAAAATAGTAACGGTATGGGCTGAAATATTGATGGAAAGCTGCGAGTAAATGTGGAGCTACTACTGTCTGATTCAATATTTAGTCACTGCTCCAACTATATATTTTATTGAACCATGACACTGTTTTGCCTTTCTACGCCACTGGATTTAAAGTGATTCTGAAGAATATTCAATACAGAGAATGACAGTGGATAACAAAATTATAGATTGTTTTGTCATTTCAATGATTTTGGCCACAATGCTGTACTCAGCAGAACAGTCAGAATTTTGCTTGATTGTAGATTGTTTAAATTCAGCGAGCTAGATTTTGATTGCTTAGGTGCAGACCCCAAAATGAAATACATCTGAATGATTCTCAGGCTTAAAAATGGTAATTCTACCGTGCAAGGAACATGATTAAAATGAGAATCAGTTAGTCTTTTTAATGACAATGGGCAAACATCCTGATGAGAAGATGATGTCATTCTGGAATGTTCAGACTTACAAAAAAAACAAAACTATTTTGTTCCCACTACTTTTGCTGTGAGAAGGATGTTTATGAGGAGTACTGCCTACGTCAATTCACTATTCATCCAAACCAGTAGGTGGCATTATAGTACGTTACTGAATAGAGTTTAAATTTAATTTTGTCTAAGAAGGTCGAAGAAGAAGGGGTCAGAGTTGAAAGTTCACATTCAAAATGGCAGCGGCCAAACGTGTACTTTATGTTGGTGAGTATTAAATTTTTAGTAACTATTCGCACGTAGCTGCTGTCTTGGTAAAACGAAAATCCACTTAGTCGGCGTTATCTAAAAAAGAAGTATTATTATGATAGTTTCCTGGGCGAGTTTTGGTCTTTAGCTAGTCAAAATTCTGTTAGTTAAACAGCAGCCGGTAACAGATATCTTTTGAATTTGGTGCATGCTTACCGTTGATTATCACTACTGAGCCGAATTATTCAAAGAAGGATCTTGTTTATTTCACAGGTGGACTTGCAGAGGAGGTTGACGAAAAAGTCCTGCATGCCGCATTTATTCCTTTTGGTGATATAACTGATATTCAGATCCCACTCGACTATGAAACTGGTAAGTTAAGGAATTAAAAGTTTTAACCGTTGTAAGGTAACTCTCGTGCAATTGCAATGTTCAGTGTACTGCGTTTAATGTCACTATTTTTGTCCTCATAGAAAAACATCGGGGGTTTGCCTTTATCGAGTTCGAGTTGGCTGAGGCAAGTGCGACTTATTTATACCACTGAACCATCGCACAAGTCTATTTACTATTAGATGTCTGATTGTAGCAGTTATCTGAAATATAATCCATCTATTGCCTTTGTTAATTCGGCAATGTTTTGTAAAGAAGGGTGCAGCATTTCCCTCACTGATTTTGCGCCGTTAAGCCATCGTCGTCACTGTCTAATCACGCCATCTAGTGACGTATGTAGTATTGCTTCAATAGATTGAAAATCTCGCTGCAAAGTTATCCTGGATCGCAAATGGTATTGTTTTTTTTCTTTTAGGATGCAGCTGCTGCCATCGATAACATGGTGAGTCTAATTCTCTCCTGTGCTACTGCTTGTCATTGAGTATGTATAGTAATGATGAGGCTGTAGACTGGTTTTCAGTAATGGAAAACCTGAGTAAACCTCTCTGTAGATGGGCATTCAGTCAAGGAAAACCTGGATAAATCTCTCTCTGTCTTTTACACATACACTCTGGGCTCTCCCTCCAGAATGAGTCAGAGCTCTTTGGCAGGACCATCAGGGTAAACATTGCCAAGCCCATGAAGATTAAAGAGGGTTCTTCCCGCCCAGGTGGGTTACATACTCTCAGATGCTGCGTGTACAATAGACCTTGAGTTCTCTTTTTCGTTTGGAATCTCTGCAATGTGGAAATGATCTAAAATGGCCTTCTTTGCATTGTGTTTTCCTCACACAAGTGTGGTCTGATGATGACTGGTTGAAGAAGTTCTCAGGGAAAACCACAGAAGAGAGTGAGGAAACAGGAGAGGCTGCTGGAGAATCAGCCAACACGACCACTAATGAGGCAAGACATTCACAAATGAGCATTTACTTTCACTGATAAGTATCTTTAGTTATGATAACTTTGCCAATTTAGCACAAATGGTTGTAATGTTATAAGTTTTCAGGTGGTGATGTTATCCATTTTCAGGGTGAACCCCCAGCTAAGAAAGGCAGAACTAACCCACAGGTCTACATGGACATCAAGATTGGCAACAAACCTGCAGGAAGATTGCGCTTTTTGCTCCGGGCAGACGTTGTACCAATGACAGCAGGTCTGAAACCTTCTGTGTAATAACAATTCAGTGTGTACATCCAATATTTTACTCATCCTAAACATCAAAAAATAATCCTAAAAATAATGTCCTTGGAAATACTGTATGCTGTCATGTCTGGGATTATACATGCGTGCAGATTGATAGATGGAATCGATAGGGATGCAAGATGCATAGAATGCAACTGAGGAATTTTATACCATTTTTCAGTCCTGTTGTGTTGAATTCTCTCCTTTAGAGAACTTTCGTTGTCTGTGCACACATGAGAAAGGCTTTGGATTCAAAGGCAGCAGCTTTCACAGGGTCATTCCACAGTTCATGTGTCAGGGAGGAGATTTCACCAACCACAATGGCACAGGGGGCAAATCCATTTATGGGCGCAAATTTGATGATGAGAACTTTGTCCTTAAACACACTGGGCCAGGTAAGATGCATTGATTTGCATGTTTGTCTACACAGACAGCTGCCCTGTATATGTTTGTTTCAGAGAATATTTGTAAACTAGTTGTATTTGGTATTTGTGTAGAGCATGTAAATCTCTCATGAATATGCATTGTTTGTAATATGGGAATTCATGCTTCAAATCCTTTTTTTTGTTTAGGGCAACTCTCCATGGCTAACTCTGGCCCCAACACGAATGGCTCTCAGTTCTTCATCACCTGTGACAAAACAGACTGGCTGGATGGGAAACATGTGGTGTTTGGAGAACTCATAGAGGGTGCAGATGTTTTGCGAGCCATTGAGGTGAGAAGGAGATGAGATTCTTTCTGCTAATGTGTAAATGTGGCAGAATTAGAACTGATTTTAGAGTTATAATGACTAGAACCTTGCTTTCTACATTTGCATGAGAGTAATATAAATATAGTCCTAAGTAACAAACATGGCTCAATGTATGTTTGTTCTCTGGGGTATGTGAAACATGTGAAAGTAAATTTTAAAAGTTTCCAAACGGTTGTTGCTTTAACAAACATTGAGGCACTGTTTGTCAATGTTTTAGGTAATTAATAGAGTGTAAATGATGAAATTACTGAATGTTGACATGATTATGTATTATAAAGGTATTCTGAAACAACCTTTCTATTCTCTCTTTAGGCACAAGGCACAAAAGAGGGCAAACCCAAACAGAAAGTAATCATTTCTGACTGTGGAGAGTACGTATGAGAGTGTGTGTATGTGTGCATGTATGTGTCTGAGTTTGAGAGAACATGAAAATGAAAGAGTAACTAGTTTGAGTGAGAGAGAAATGTGTCACTGAGTGTGTATTTTCCTCTTCAGTGATCCTTGAACTGCAACAACCCTTGTACAACCTTTTTTTTTTTTAAGGCTGAAACATGTAAATATGCCAATAAATTGTTTTATAGTGAACTCATGTCTTTGTATTTTTACTTGGACTAGTGATCTCCTACAGAACCTCACTGTCCACAATGAGGTTGTCCAGAAAGAAAACACATGGTACAGGATAATGCATGAAGGTTATTTTATGCAGAATTATTTTTAATAGGGGATGGTAGTAATGTGTATAAATTAGCATTGTGCACCGAAAAATATAAACATTAACGATGAGAGAATGTCAAGTTTACGGTCGGATCACTAACGAGGCTTAGGGTCAAGCATCTGTTCCCAGTCATTTCCTTACACCGATGAACACCCTAAACATCGGGTGGTGGCGTTACCTCAACTACAACCGGCATAAAATCGAAATTACTGTGCAAATTGCCACGAGTTAGTTATTACACAGAATGCTTTGAGATAGCTGTTATTTGTTTATTTTCGTTAATGTAGTCACGAAAACATTAACGATGTGAGGATAGTCACTCAAAATGTCTCAAAGGAGCAGCCTTGTAGAGCATAGCTGTGACGTAGTCATGGCAACAGCATTCCACAGCATGATTTTTTTAAGTTAGCTGCTACATGTCACCGTAATTTTCGTTATTTCACAAAGTCTCTTGTCGTTCTTTGAGATAATCTTACTTTAAAGTTATTTTATTGCCCATTCATGTATCGAATCTATCTGAAATTATTGACATTTTTGCGATCTTGCGATCAAGTTTTGCCCTGCTTGCGCCCTCTTTGTGTTTGTTTCTTTTATCAGTGACCCATATTCGATAGCTGGATAAGCGATGATGTTCAGCTACTGATCACTGAAGTTACTCACTCAATCAGCTTTTTAGCTTAATCTAAAAATGCATTTGCTCTGGAAGGCAATACCTTTCAGAAGGCTTCAAGAGGAAGAAGCAACAGAGCTTACACCACCCCAGAGGCCACCACCGATAAGACCTCCCCCAGATGGTGGCTGGGGCTGGGTAATTGTATTTTCTTCCTTTTTGTTCAACGTGCTAGTCCTGGGTTATCACAACTCATTTGGAGTATACCTAATCAGCCTTCTGAATACATTCAAAGAGACAAGTTCCAAAACAGGCAAGTAAGAAGGAATCATACTACAATGGCTCAGTTGCTCTGGAATGATCAATCTAAAGACCTTTGTCTATCTGTCTGTGACCTCTTATGTACATGACTACAGCCTGGGTCGGATCCATCAGCTATGGCTTCATTATGATCTGTGGTCCGCTTTCTGGGAAGCTAACAGTACAGTATGGTGCTAGAGAGGTATCAATTGTTGGATCCCTTATCATCATGATATCCATCTTGTGTTCATCTCTTGCCCCATCCCTTGGGGTGTTATTCTTCACGCATGGCTTTCTCACTGGAGTAGGTTCCAGTTTTGCTTTCACACCAGGTCAGTGCTAGAGTTCCATGATTCTCATAGCATTTCAGTTTGAGAACTGCAGGATTACTGTATCTGTCTGAGTGAGAAGTTCCATCAAAGATACAGAATGTAAAGGTCAATGTCTATTATACATTCAGAAAATAATATTCCATAGTCAAAGCTTAATTTGAGTAAGAGCTGTGTTACAGCTATGCTGGTGAAGTATAGACAACACTCTAATTATTTAAATGAATGCAGTTTGACATTCCTTCATTGCTCATTGCAGGAATGATTATGGTGAGCCAGTACTTCACCACAAAGCGCTCCTTAGCAACAGGAATCGTGATGTCAGGTGGTGCAGCTGGAGCTCTGGTCCAAACCCGCCTCCACCAATATCTCATTGACACGCTGGGCTGGAGGCACAGTTTACGAGTCTTCTCCACCCTCATGATCCTCTGTGTCATTTCTGGTTTCACATATGTACCCCTCAACCCCAAAGGTATCTCAGAAAGTATCTGCAACATGCTAGATATCCAGAGCATCCTGTTTTACAGTCTTTGCAGTTTATTTGTTGATAGTCATTTGGTTAGCTACACAATCAAAATCCTGGTGCTGTAATTTAGTGTTTTCGTTAGCCTATTTCAGATAAAAGAATGTTAAAATGTGAGCTGGCTCATGGATTAATTCCACGCTCTTCATAAGTAATTGATAGAGAACAATAACGGTTGTTAGCAATAAATCTCATCAAATGAATCGGCATATTATGACATACTTCAGTTATGCATGAATGCATTTCCTCAAAGCTTAGAAGGTCACCTAATCTCTGTTCAGGTCACAAAAGAAGTGTTGTGGATAATCTAAAGACGTCACCACTCAGGAAGTTTGTTGTAGATCTTGGCCTATGGAAAGACAGTGTCTTCCTCCTCTGGGTTGTAGCAAATGGGTTGTGCAAGTTTGGGTTTTTTATCCCATATGTGCATCTGGTAAGTAGTTAATACCATCTTGAATGATATGTTTTGAGAGACAAGCTATAAATATGGAATCATCATTGTGTCATAGCATAATCAGTATTGATCAAGTGTATGTTTTGTTTTGCTTGACATGCAGGGATCTGGAATATTTTCTCTTTTACTGCTGTTTCACTGAGTAGTTCATGCTGCTGCATTTGAATGAATTGATACACAATTTGTGGCAGTTAAAATTAGCTCACTTTCATTTGTAATATGTTTTTCCAAAAGCAATTTGTTAGAGAGCTTGGCTTTAAATACCCAGTCACAAGCCTAAGTCTGCCTGGCGATAATGTCTGTAAATGAAAAGAGCTCAGTGCAAAATGATATAGGTTAAAATGGTCAGTGTATACTGTGTGTGTGTGTGTTACAGGTGAAGCATGCAGTGCAGCTGAATATACCAGTGCACAGTGCCACTAACATTATGCTGGTGCTTGGTTTGAGTAGCATGACCAGTCGCATCATCTTTGGCCACATCTGTGACTCTGAAAGGATCAACCGCCTCTATTTTAACCAGGCGTCCGTCTGCTCTGTCGGTCAGGACTCCACCTCTAATGGCTCTTTTTCATAGTGTATCCATGCCATCTGTCTAGTTACCATTTCACTGTGTCACATATCTATAATAGTACATTTTGTTCTTAGCAGTTTGTGTTGATCATGCTATTGTACGTGATATTAATAAAGAAGCATTTCACAACAGCTCATATGTGACACACAGATTGCAGTATGAGCTAGTTGCATGCATTAATGAAAATATGTAAAGCTTTTGGTCTAGTCTATCATCAGATTTTCATCAGGAGATAATAACTTAGTAAGGCCATGACTTACTTTGGTAAACATGTGGAGAGGAACACAGTACTGTCTAAGTTATGTTATCTGATATCTCTTTGCAGGATTACTGTATCTGCTCATACCTCTGGTGCACTCTTATGGCTTCTTCATTGTCTGGGCCTTGCTCCTGGGCGTTGCTGATGCTGGAAACTACATCTTGCTGCCTGTCCTGACCTTTGACCTGATGGGGGCTGAGCGCATGCCTGTGGCCTGGGGCTTCATGCTTACTGTCAATGCTGTCAGCTGCTTTGGACCACCCTTTGCTGGTAAATACTCAGCTGAAATTTGATCTTTCACATAAACTGAATAAAAGCTCATATTTAAGTTTCAAGGCAGGTTTCATCTTAATTTGCACTGCAAGTAACTTAAGCATAGTATAAAAAAGTGCAAAAAGTATCTTGTCTCAGTCTAGTCAGTTGCTGGCTCTTTCAAGCTAATTCATCCTCTGTCTCTGATTGGCAGGCTGGATGAATGACATCAGAGGCAGTTATGACCTGGGCTTCATAGTGGCAGGGGCCATGAATGTTGCTGCCTGCTTTGTTCTGGCTTTCATCCCAATGGCCAAGCGTGTGACCAGACAAACGCGCAAAAGCATCCTTAATGTCACCATTGATAACCGAACGAACGAGATCAGAGAGTGGGCTGACAATCTGCCTGTTTTCACTAGGGTAATGGTGCCTGTCAGAGGACCTGTTGGTTTTAGACACTTACCTAACCAAAGTTAATGCTTGTGATTTGTTATTTCAGATGGTATGAGCCTTAGTTACACGTAGTCCTACGTTTGTATGTGACACATGTCAGTTTTCTTGGTTTTTAGCTGCAGATGAAGCTCTGAGCATAAAAGTTAGCATTAACATGAAACAGGTAGCTTACCTGAGCTGGCGGTTAACTGGAATAACTGCTTACTTCACATGTTATTAAGTGTATGAACAAGTTTATATTCGTATTTGGGATATTTTCAAACAGGAGGAAGCTGCATCATCAGCGTCTATGATCTTCTTCTCCTCAACTAAGTTTCAGTGTGCTGACCTCCGTAATACAGTGTCATCTGCACAGCCTGATCAAGGTGAAGAGACTCATCTGTGACCGGAAACTGGAACTCCTGTGTTTTTCTTTAAATGGGATTGTTAATTATTAAATAAAGCATTAGTTATGCTGTAATATCTAACTTTTCATTGTTGTAACATGACTTATACCAATGTAATAAGAATTGTTCTATTGGCATAAAAGCTAATAATTCTTTGATCTCATGGATGATATTGCTAAAACACCATTGTGCAACGTTGAGTTTTGAATTTATTAAAGTCCAGTAGGTGGCATAATGGTGTTGTTTTAAAAAATATCATTTTAATCTTACAGTTCAGTTGAGCAGTGTACAATGCATTTGTAACAGAACTGTTCCTAACAACTTCTCTGATGTAAAGGCACAATCATTTTTGCTATGGTAGTAACAAAATTTATTTAAAAAACAAACCAGTGACCAGTTGTCAGTTATGCAACACATTCTTTTTTTTGGACGTCGCTTGTCAAAAGTACCTTACTGTTTTGTCTCTCAAATGAAAATTCAGCCCTTCTGCCTCACTACGACTAGCTCCTCTAATTACGGAAAACCAGTGCAGTGGACCAAGGCCATTTATTAATCATAAATTACTCAGTATTTGTCCTAGTCTGCCCATGGATAACCTTGAAACTCACATGTTTTGTTTTACTGTGGATGTACTCTGTGTCCCTTGGCATACCTGTCAGTGGAGTTCACCCCAGGGAAGTCTTTCATGCCACTTGCCACAATGTCTGTCACACAAAAAAACAGCCCACTGTGGCCAGCTGGTCTTATTGGTTTCAGTATACATAGCCAAACTGGCTGCCCACACTTGAATTCTAATCATCTGAGAATGTCCTCCTCCAGCAAACACCAGCATGAAAACAACATCCAGCTGCTGTTGTGATGCAGATAGACAAAGCGATGGCTTTGTTAAACCTCACATCTGCATCTTTGTCCGTGCTTTTAAGACATTACACTGTATTATAAACACTTGGTTTGATTAGATTTAAAACAGAAACTTTATCTCATAGTTTGAACAGTGCCATTTTTGCTTTTCTTTAGAACAGATACTCACAGAGGTGAATTGCTGAGTCACCTGTTCACCTCTTTAAATGTGACTGCATGATCACAGAAAATACGTGTATAGCATTAGCAGACACAGGGCTTTGAGGGTCACAACATATAAATCTAGTACAACTCTCCTCTTATTCTCTTTCCTGTAAAAGATGATTTAAAAATCATGACAATGTGACGCTTATAATGATTTATTTCCAGCGCTGAATAGGAGACATGAGTTTATTTGCTGTTGTCTCAAAATAAAACTGACACAGAGATTGGAAAACCTAAAAAGTCTGACCGTCAAACCTTTCTTTTTAATAGTGTATCACATTCACACTCCAGTGGACCTTCATAGTACAATGAAGTTAGTCAGCCAGCAATATTACACACTTATTAGACAATTTTGTTACAAGTTACATTTTAACTCCATGTCCATTTGCACTCAACAACCTATCAAAACTTTTACGAGATTGCAAGCAAATATGTTATTAGAATTTAAAAAATAAAAGTGAGTCATTTGATAAAGACATTGCAATTCAGTTCTCACAAATGAAAATATGATATATGCCAGGGATTGAACATAATAATACTTTACAAAGGAAAGCTCTTTAAATTCTAATGAGAAGTACTATCAATAATACATTATTCATTTGTTGCTTTAAAATTCTTGTGCCATTTGTCTCAAGTCTGTGCTTGTAACAGGGCAACGGACAACGCTGCTTTTAGAGGTTCTATTGCTGTAATATGTTCACCATATTCCCTATGATCTTCAGTTTAATTTTACAGAATTACTAACCAGCTTTAACAGTCAGGCTGACAGGTCATAAGACAACATGGTGACATTGTTTTAGAATTCTGTATGGTCAGCTTTTAAATATTGTCATGTGGCTATTCAAAGGAAGTTGTCTTGACAAATCAGTGAATATGAGGAAATGACTCAAAAGTCTAACTGTCCCAGTTGTCCCTTCATTTTCCTCATGGATAAATGAAGGCTATCAAGTGTTATCCTTTTCAAAATGCTATTCAGTGTGTGGCCGTGGGGGAACTTTATAAATTTATTACATAGGCTTTTGAACAAATTTTCACCAAAATGTTTCAGGATGTAGATCAGAATAAATTGCCTGGTTAAGTTTCAATAGTGAAATTGTGCAATTTTGACCTATTTTTTTCCAGTATAAGGGGATATTACTGAATCACCTAAATGTCTATATCAGCAGCAAGCTGTACTGTCACCAGGTTATTCCAGTACATATATACAAATGAAAAGTGCAGTGCCAGGCCAATTGTATTTCCCTTGATCTGTAATTATATGTCTCACAATTGATCTCACTTCTGGCTTATCCTGTCTCCCAACTCTGTGCAGTCACAACTTGTCTGTTTGAGAATTTGACTTCATCAGAATAAAGGACCCCTACACTGATAAATGAATGAATGATTAAATGTCCCCCTACAGTCAAGCTGTTTTCTTTGGCAATGAATTGTGTGTCCTCCTGAGGAACGAGCCTAAAAACACACCCTCACAGTTTTGGAATCCTTCTCCTGAATTCTCCTCATTTGAAGGCCGTCCTCAGATCACTAACAAAGAAGTGCATTTGTGCTCATAACCAGCGTACATAATTTACCTCTGCTAAATTTATCAGTTAAACTATAATTCCTTTCATTGCTATATTCAATATGTTTTCATTCAAATGTTTCAAAGGCATTTTGCTCGCAGGCCAGTTCCCATATTACATAGTGGTGTAGGCCACCAGTCATCTTTTCTGTATGCCACTGTTGTGGGTCCTTCCTCACACCAGCTTGCCCATACATACATGCTAACTTAGTTGCATAGGATCTATAGCAGAGCAAAGGGTCAATGAGCAGAGACTGACTGTGTTATTCAAGACTATTCATGAAATTTATGACCTTAGTTTTTTTGTTTTCTGTTTTTTGTTTTTCTATTTAACATCTGCCAAAACAGCTATTATTCACAAAAGTGCACAAAACAAATGTGACACAGCAAATGCGTAAAAGGATCTATACATGTCATCTTCCTAGTTTAAAAAAGTTGTCTTTTTAAGGCGTCCTACGCACATGGTTCCATCCATGCAAATGTAAAGAGAAACATTCCGATTTCAAGCAGTTAAACTGGGCACAATAAACTCTACACATATAAAGCTTAGATTTGATCTTATGAAACATGCTTCATTGTACTCTCCTCTAAGCTTTTGTGAGTTTTTGAGGACAAGAGTCTTGGGGATGTGAAATGTCTTTATCACACATTTCTATCGCTTCTATCAGGCAAACTCAGGATGAACGGGAATAATATTCCTTTAGCCTCAAGGGGTGCTTTCAATGGCTCTTCCAAAAATTGTGCACTCTCTTCTTCAACAATGAACTGCAAAGTCTGAGACTTATTGACACAGTAAATGCAGTTGCCAATGACAGCACATCTAAAGGGTAGTGGATTGCTTTGCTGGTGGGAAGCACAATCATGCCACATTTTCACAATGGTGTTATATTTAAACACATTGATGCCCTGCTCACGGTTAACATCAAATCTGTAGATGAAGCTTTTCAAAGCAACCATGTCCGTGGACTTCTTTCTACTGTTATTGTATGGACACTCCTGCCACTCATCCCGTTTAGGGTCATACTTTAGAAGGCGGTAGAAGAGAGAGCCTCCGGACACATAGATCTCTCCGTTACAGGTGGTTGCTTCATGGGCCACTGCAAAGGCACCTTTGGGCAGAGGAGCCACAGTGGTCCACCGGTCCATACGAGGGTCATATTTCTCAACTGTGAACAGGCATTCCCCACCAATAGCATAGAGGTAACCATCCATAGAGACAAGTTTCAGCTGTGACCGTGCTTGGTTCATCGGTCGTATTTCACTCCAACGGTCTGTCAGAGGATTGTAGCAGAACACCTTATCTGACACCTTACCTTTCTCCCCATATCCCCGAATTCCACCTGCTACAAACAGGTAGTTGTACATGGTGCAGATCCCACATCCTTTTGTGTTGATATCCTCAGGCATCAATGTCAAAGCTCCCCAATCCTTTGTGCTCTCATTGTAATAATAGATCATGTGGTTTTCTTCAAAGGAAGCAACAGAGAGAGGACTCTGGGGGCGGCTGCTGTTCCTACTTGGAGGTCTGCTACCAACACGGTCAAAGACATCGTTGATTTCTGCCACCATCAGACACTTTTTACCCTCCATCCTATTTTTCAGAATAAGATCCCTCTCTGATCCGGTCAAACGCCCGTAGACTGCAGGATCTTTCAGCACTTTGAGGAAGTTGTCGCTCATGAAGCGATAGGCTGTCTCCTTCAGTTCATTCAACCGTTGCTTTTTGGCTATCGTCAAAATTTCATAACAGTTCTCTGTGGTTATCTGGCTAGATATTGTATCCATTGCAGCTTGCACTGCACAAGGTATTTGGAGAATTTTTGCTGCGGTGATAACATCAACTACATTGGACTTATTTACACTGATTTGAGAAGAGTACACATAATCAATCAGGATTGATAAGGTCTTATAGCTCATCCCTTTTACCTTCAATATATCCCTAGAGAGCCTGGCCTTGAAATAGTCACTTTTCTCTGCTAGCACTGATTTATGTGCCTGGATTTTCTGTCCACCCACCTCTATGACTAAATCTGGCTCCTCTTTCAATGAGAGAGCACCTTTTATCCCGTTACCGCTGTGCTTTTGCTCTTCAGTCGATTCAAGCCCAGATTGTTCATATATTGTTTTGTGCTGTTCTGGATCTACTGCCAGCTCCAGTGACCTTGTTTCCTTGGAAACAGAACAAGAGTCAGATGCAGCAGCACTGTCCTCTGACTTTGAAGTGACATTTTTAAAGTCACAGTGACTCCTTACAACTTCGTGTTCTTCAAAAACTGAAGACGCTTGGTCGGTTTCCTCTTTGGTCTCACCTCTGAAGCACAGTGAGGGATCCAAACCACAAGGCACTTTTGCCCTTGCACCGTTAACTTCCACTTTAATTCCATTTTTACCAAGGGACTCAGCTGGTTGTCTGACACCAAGATCCAGCGTTTCACCCTTAGAAATATTGAGTGGTTGAATATGATCCTGAAAACCACTGTCACTTGATCCCCTGTCTTGCAAGTAGTCTCCTGTTGCTAAACTGTGCTGTCCCAGAGCTGTACTGTCCATCAGATTTCCTGATGCTGGTAAGTCCCAAGACTTCTCTTGATAAAATGCTTGATGATCTTGCGACATCCCTGCTTCTGAGGCACTGGATTTGGACCCAGTAGGCACAGCATCTTCTTTTACCTCAGTCACAATGGATGAGTCTGGAGAGTCAGGGCTTGGGGCATGAAAGATGACATCTGCCTTTACAGTGAACATGTTTGTGTCTTGAAGGGTGTCATTCATACTTCCTTGGTCAGTCACTCAGATTTTCCACTTTTAGGGCAGTGGTCCTTTGTAATATACACGAAAAATGAAAGAGCCTAATAGAATGGGATTTAGCGAGCCAAATCACCTGCTGATGGCAAATGTTGGACAATCCCTCACTGCTAGAAGCACAGAGGATGTAACAGAAATCCTTTTGACTTGGCCATGGTGTTTGAATTACAGTTCAAATTCACCCCTGGCCTTTTTTCCCTGCTTCATGCTATGCGTTTCCAGATCATTCATAATCCTGAGAGCAAAGGGAGATGTCTTTGTGGTCACAATTTTCAGATTTAGTTCTTTTTGATGTCTCCTCCAAATTTGGTGTATTTAACTTCAAAACCTATTTGTAAAAGGAAAACAGTGAGATCATGACATGTTTATATAACATTTAATTGAAGTATTCTTGTTGATCAGTACATGTTGATAAATACAGAGTCATGTATGAAATAAGTTTATTAATGTTGACTGGCCCTTTCGAATTTGTCCTCGTTAAAATAAATCAGGTTTCTTCAGTTGTTATATTTCTCTAAATAATGTCTCTAATGTAAAACTGACGAACGTTTAAATCACACCAGGTAACAAATAAGGGTGATTGCTTTAACATTTTACATCAAGTGCACCAATGGCATGACATACAGTGGCTGTCGTCGTCGCTTTTTATTAACTCACTGATATGTAATACAGCCAAGTAGCCGAGGGATTAAAAATACATACACCACTGTCGTTATGTCATCTCGAAATGAGCAAAGGAAATAACACTTCGGGAGACCGAGATTACACCGAATCTATGTTGCCCATGTAGAAAAACTTTAAAATTCATTATTTTTGGTCATGTCCTTAAGGAGCTAAGGAGCATGCTCAGTTCGAACGATTGTGCTGACAGATAGGAGAATTTATACCGTAATGATGGGGGAAGAAAGCAAATGAGACGGGAGCATCTCTTCACTTGGGCGTAATTTGCAGTTGACGTGGCATTTTTACAACGTATTTACCGGCAATATAACCACTAAGTCTTCGGTTAATTTCAGCAAAACTAAACGTTTATTCAGATGAATTATATGGGCTATATGCTATTTCCAGTGTACCAGCTCAGACCACGATGCTGTTGAGCAAATGCACCAGTCTCGACCGAGGGTAGATTAGAACTGAGTCGAAATGTGTAAAAAAATGGATTCAATACAATGTATTAAACAGTAGTCTACTCACAATTTCTGAAGAATCTGTGAACTGCAGTTTAGATTTAGCCCTTCACGTCTACACAAAGCGCTGTTGTATAAGACAGACGTAGCCAAGCCTAAGACCGAATTTCTCCAGCCTGCAGGTGATTCTTTGCGTGATGAAACGGGTTCTTGTAAGGTCTTTGTCGCCGTCACATTTAGATCACCTTAAAGTAAAATGTTCACATGACAACCAGGGTGGAGCGGCGTATCCTCTGTTCAGATGAAATCCACATAAAGCCGCTTATTCCTCCCAACACAGTTCTAAATGCAGATTTTAGTGTCTCTTCACAGTCTCATCCACTGACTGTGTCGAGCAACAGTGTCCGTTCAACAGCTCCGTCTAGAGCACAACCCAGAAGCTGAGAACGCTTAATTCTGCCAATCTGTCTTCTTTCTCCAGAAAAAGTGTGCTCCAGTGCGCTTTACTGTCGTGTTCCGACACAGCCCGATGCAATTTTCAGGTGTATATCGACAGTTTCCATTTCACGCATTCCAGATTTCAGTGTGGCGACAGTGTTTTGGTGTTACTGTAAACTCGGTTAGATATTGATCTAAACCACACCCCCTTTTGTGTTAACCCTACACACCGAAAAGACCCTGTCCACATATTGGCGCTCTGAGGTTAAACTAGACGTTCCATCACATCCTTTTGCGCGCACGCACCGGAACACACTGTGCTGTCCAGTCCAGTTTGAGATTAGGAACATTAGTTTACGACCTAAACAGAACACACTCATTTCTTTGAACACGCAGAAACAGCATGTTGATGTCGCTCAGACGTGGTTCGGGACAAGTTTTTTGGACACGATTTCACATTAAACAGTTTGTTTGCTTTCACATTAGTAAAGTAGTGATATCCTTTTACCCCTTTGTGATTTCCGCATACGCAAGAAGGTACCGAGTAATTCAAAACTGCTGTGTTTTTTTGGGTAATCCTTCGTTTTTTTTGGGGTAATCATTTTTTTAATAAACAAAACCAAGAGAACTATACAAAACCGTCATTAACACAAACCTAATCTATGTATAGCCTGAAAAAAGTGACCCTGAAAACCTACTTAAAGACAGTAAAGACAATTTAAGCTCTCATAAAATCATACTCTCTCCGAGGATACTCCTGCCATTATTCTCAGGGGGACAGTGTTATTTATATAATCTGCAGCTCCATGTACTTGTACAATGTGTACTCAAGACCAGCCATTTAATAATAAAGGTTACACAGCATTCTGGAAAGTAAGAAATATGTTACGGCCCTATTGATGGACACACTAGTCAAGATAGGAGAACTGCACTGGACAGTTGCCCTGCTTTTCACTGATCTCCAAGGCAACCACAGGGTCAAGGAGTATAGTGTGTCAAGCTCAAGCTCTCTGCTTTACAACACACAGTCAGATAGGTCCATTACCCTGAGGTTTCTAAACAGAAATGTCAGCTGCTAAAACATTGTGGATGGGTATTGTACTACAGCCAAAGAATGCCAATCTGGTCTGAAGATAAACCTCTCATTGTAACAAGTCAATTCAGTAATTTAACTCTTTTTATGATTCTGAAAATTGTTCTCAATTTATCCCATGGAGACACACTAAGAACTATATCAGTGTTGCATTTAGGTTAGCTGTAAGTGCGTCTTTCATGTGAGTATTGCTGAAATATTTATATAATCAAAGCACAATTGTTGTGAAGGAAGACCTTTTTTTGTAGACATTTGGTGATATTTGGTTAGTACACAGTTGAGCCATTCTTCATGTCTCCCCTTTGAAAGCAATATCTCAGGGCGGAAAAGTCATAGCCCATTTGAAGAATATGATAGGTTGAATTCTTCTCAAAGGGCTATTGCCTGCATGATTACTTGCACCTCAGGCAGTAGCTTGTTCAAACATGTGGTCTTAATAGAGCAGTGGAGAATGTCAGCTATGCTCCACTTTGAGCAAAGGGAAGTTTATTCTAAATAGAAAGAAAAGGCTGAACACATCCACCTCCTCACTCAAATAAATTCCACTTCTCTTGCACTTGTCATGCGTGCAAGAGGACAAACACACACACACACACACACACACACACACACACACACACACACACACACACACACACACACACACACAATACAACACAAACATAAAATATCACTGAATGAATCAACAAACAAACACATTTTAATGGGGCTATAACTTTGTTTAATTTCCCTTTTTGGCTTTTGCAACACTTCTGTAAAATCTTGATATAGACACTTGCTCTGTGAAGACATTTTACTGGCATGTGTAAAAGGCATACTTTTCCAGTATTAGACACACTACCAGTAAGCTTACCCTCCATCTCAAAGCAACTGTATGATAGCCTCAGTCAATGATAATCCAGTGTTGTTATTTCTTCTTCCCCAAGTGCATCTCACACATTAACATATCAAAAACTCCCTTTACAACCTCAAACACAATCCCTTATCAAAACTTCTCAAATTCATTACATGTCTTATTAATTACTGGAATTTGACTAAAGGATTATTAATTTTCACCAAATAACACAAATCAGAGGAATAATTCTTAAAGCAATGGTTTCATCGTTGGTCATTTTAGGGTATAGAATGTGATTTTTCACTGAAATTAGGTTGCCATAAAATACAAAAAAAGATGTTGGATAAAACTATATATTTGTTAATATACAAAATAGAGATACATATCAAATGGTGTCAAGATAAAGCTCTTTTTTTAATCTTTTTAAATACCTTAGAGCATTAAACTTAATTTAGGTTTATGAAAAAAATCCCTCTTCCTGGAAACAGTGCACTTCCATTGTGTATCAACCAGAAACCTGGCCAGCCAGCGTTTCCCCAACATGACTCTTCCTCATGAGACACAAACTATCAAGTACAACTAACAGGTTCAACTGTGAGGATATGACCTCAGGGCACTCAGTTGAAGATAGACTAAAGAGTACAAGAGTATCTTTGCAGATCATACCTCATACTGATGCTGACCTCCAGATATCACACCAAAGGCTTAAGCTCCTGAGATGCTAACTGCTCTTTTTGCCCTTAAACAATGGATGTCTCAGAACTTGAGGGGCCTTTTGTGGATGCAGCACAATTTCTAGGTGATTATAACAAGAACATATTCATTCTTCAATGGATTGCATAAATGGCAGCAGAAAGCAGGGATGGTTTTAAGGCATTAGCAGTGTTACAGCGACCTAGAGACTTTCTTCAGGATATTGACAATTAGTCAGTTTCAGTGATTTCTCAACACACCCACTCATCCATTCTTTAATCATCCAGCACTTGCTCATTAGCTGTGTGTGAAATGTCTGTTTTGTAGGTGCTATGACAAAGTGGTTATGCAGAGCTCTCTGACTACAGTACCCAAAGGATGAAGACCAAATCTGAAAATCCAGCTCATCTCAGGATCTCCATCGATTCCCTTTCACATAACACTACGTATACATCTTTTTCTTAAACAGCACTTGGTCTTTTTAAGAATCCATGATGATTCCAGTCGCCCCCATACTGTAAAATTCTATGTATCATCATCCAAGCGAGCATCATTGACTTCAAGTAGGTCTTGGAATACCCCAGCGCCATGTGCTGCCTCCACCCTGGACAGAGGAGCAAGGACTGTATGAGTAGAGTGAAAGTAAGGCAAGAAAGACTGGTGTGTGTGTAGTAAAGTGAATGTGTGTGAGAGTTAGGCAGAGAGAGAGAGAGCGAGTGTGTGATGGCTCCTCAATCTCACCTCACAGCACAGAGGCAGTCTATATGTTTGTGTTCCTCTCTCACACACTGAGCAGTGGAATTTGCCACACCATGATGGTTGATACCATCTCCTCATGGCGAGACTGCTTGACCTTCCTATTGACCCGCCGATGACCAAGCCCTCCTGAGACCACCAATAGGGAACTCACGTCCACTTTTTGGGACCGCTTGGCTTTCTGCGAACGTGCCGGGTCATTCAGCAGGTCGTAGATAGCCCCATCCTCTGGTCCATGCTCCAAAGAGCCCTGGGAGAGAGCCAAGGAGCCACAGGAGGAGGACAAGGAATCATGCTGGGGGACAGGCCCAGGGCTGCCGCTGCTGCTTCTGTCCCCCAACCACACACTGCGATCCTGGGTATGGTTTGGAGCAGAGCCAGGGGAGTGGGGGCCCTCCTCTTCCTCCTGGGCCCCAGGCACATTGGGTGGGCTGGCAGAGGCATTGGGCTGTTGGAGATTACTCACTGCGGCTGCCATGGTGAGGAACTTAACAGGGCCGTTGTGAGCGTGGAAGGACACCATGCCTCGTCCTATAATTCAAGGGATTTGACAAGAGTCAATCAGGAGTAAAAAAGACACATACAAAAACGTGCATACTAAACAAGGACAAAGAGCAGACAGAGCAAACCTAAAGGTAAACTGAAAAAGTAAAAATCTTCTCACAACACACAACTGATGAAATGTGAATGATGTTTTTTTCATCTTGTTTAATGTTTCTATAAACTTAATGTTACTTTGAAAGTGACTGTATGATGCCTCACAGAGAGCGTGGAGTACATGGAAATCTTGTAGGTTAAAAATAAAGTCCATTTTTTGAATGGTGTGTTGTATAGAACACAGAGTGGGTTCTATTTCTGGAACTGCACAGGACTGGTGTATCTGGGAGCCCCCCATGTCTAACTGGGTGTCTGATTGATGCTTTGGGGGGTGAAATTGCTTGCTTATAGAGGCAGTCACTAAGGAGTGCCAAAGCCTGATTCCACAGGCCATTAGGCACCAAGCATGGTCCTCAGTCATAATATCATTGTGAGAAAAGGTCAACTTCCAAAATTACCATCTGGGTTGGGCCTTCCTGGATAATTACAGGGACCACATTACCCTCTGCTACATTCCAAGAAACTCCTGTTGCTGGAGGGAAGGGATATGGGTCTCTTTATACTGAAGGTATAACCACATAAACATTTAAACAGTTGTGGTTCTGATCACCTTTTATGAACAGCAGAAAACCACTTTGATCTTTTAATTAAAACAGTTGGATGCATTAATATGATTAATATTGGCCTAATAACCACAAATAATCTTGAGTTCCGTTTTGGTTGTAACTTCATACCCACCTGTGACTTTGGGGATTCCTTGCAGCCTTGGGACAGACAGAGCCACTATTACACCCAGATTGGTCCCCACCAGCAATAGGCCATGACACACAAGAAGACTGCTTACAGAGACCCTCTGGTTGCCTAGGGGTTTCAATACAATCATTTTAGTATCAAAAGAACTGACATTTGCTCAGCTAGTGTAACCCATTTTCAGTGAAGAGGGGTCAACATAAAATGCAAATAGGCATCTTTCATGCACAAGAAAAGATATGCAGATATTTGTTGCAACTTAATTGATGGGATAATGCCTTCATGCTCTCATCAAATTTTGCTCTCCAGTGAGATGTAAGACAAAGCTCTTCTAGACCATATAAAGATTTTATCAAAGACGGATTTAAATTATTCCAATTTTTTGCAAGGACTGACACTAACAAGGTGCTTTTCTGTGATGGAAAGAACAACAAAACTGTTTCACCTGTAGAACATCACTGTATGAAAGAAAATCTGTGAATACAGAATGAGGAGCCTGTCGTTAATTATAAACATTGTCATCTGTATGCAAATCAGTCACTAGAGGATACTGTTAAATGTGAGGAATGCTTATGAACACTCCAAGCTGGCTGTGTAGGAGTGAAACAGCTCTGCGTTATGTGTGGGAAAGTTACTATGGAAATGATGCTTAACAGCAGTTGGTTTCCGAGGAAACCTGACATGATTCATTTGTAGCAAGGGTGAGAAATATAGGCAGGTTCCATTGCTTGTCTTCTCAATGCGAGAGAGCCAGACGCTCTGCATTTTCGGTTATGCAAGTAAGTTTAAAACAAAACCCTGATCGATTTGGCACTCGTCTCTTAAGAAAGTGGGATGTTTGCATGAGTAAAATTCAGAGACTCATCTTAAACTAAGCAGTGAAGAAACTAAGACATCTACCAAACTTGGCACATTCTCTTTTGGGAAGTCAGCTTCACCATCAGCAGTCAAGTGTTCCCATCACACTTAAGGATCAAAACCTAAGTGCTATTACCAGTGGTCTCTGGGTTAAGTCCACCTCTGCCATGACTCTATTGGAGACAAGGTGCTGTCTGGTAAAGTGGCATAGCAATGAACATTCATTCTCAGCAGACAATGTCTTGTTCAGCTCTTAGAGAATGTTCAGTGACTCATTAAGTGGATCTTGGCTCAAATTTTACAACCTTTCAGCATGTTAAGTTAACCATAGCAACAAGAATCTGACAAAACGTAATGAGACAAACGTGCTTGCAGACAAAGTATACAGAGTGGGATTCATAAAACCTAGAGTCATTAATCAATTATTATGCTAATTCAATGCAAATAAAGCAAACTCATACTCTCAGAAATGGAGCCAAATGGACCCAAACCACTACATAGTAGCACAGAATCAGTCCTGTCAAACATTTCAGAAGGATAAGCACCGTGTTTTGTTGGTGTGTGCCTGTTGAGAGGAAGGCATGGGCTGAGTTGTGACATCCTCAGTACCCAAGAATAGATTCAGCTGTGGGGTGTGCTGTCATAGTCACTAGTTTGGTCTTGTGGAGGCAAGAGACACTAGATAAACAACCATAGGGCCACACACTGAGATTTCCCCTTCCATTTTGTAAACTCCTTCCTTGACTGAAATTGTGATGTCTGTGGGACTGGCTAAATCATTACTCAAATACCAAATGGCACTCTAAGCATGTTGTGCTTCTTTGTGACTGTTTGGTCCCATCAATGTCCTCACATAATCCCTAGAGATTAAATGAAATCACTGTTTATCTCTGCTAAAGCCCCCATCAGGCAAAAATGACCTTCAAAGGGTCAGAATTCAAGCACAAAGCAATCTGCCACCATTTTGGACTTGTGAGTATCTGAGGCACATATGCTTGCAATAACCAAGTCTTCAAAACACACATTGAATTTCTCAATATCAAACTCCGTACCATAATATTTGGACTTCCACAGGCAAGGACTAAACCAAAGCAAACTCAGACCAATATCAATATGCCATGGGTTTGCTGCAAATCTAGCAATGAAAGGCCAGCTTTGATCTCAACATGGAATGGAATGAGTGAACGTGTGTGGAAAACCAGTAAAAATACACACTCATTTCTTAATAGAGGCCTGAGAAAAAGCAGCTCTGAGACAGAGGGGTACTAGAGCCCTCAGTGAGGTGACTGTCCAGACACTCTGAGGACTGGGAGACTGGAGGTGCTGTTTTCTGGCCTTCCCCTGTCTGTTTGCGCTCATTATTACACACATGGCTTAGTATTTAGGTCATCAGAGACAAAGCCATCGGTTAATATCCTCTGCTCCTGCCAGGCAAAGAGAGTGTGTGCTAGGCTAGCCATGTTGTGATCATCTGCTGGACATGTCCCTCTGTCTCTACACTGACAGACCCATTGGGCAATCCCCGAATACATTATATCAGACAAAGTTTAAGGCATCTTTTCTAATTCTTCAGTAGTACACCAAACTGTTCTTTGAGGTAGTATTTGAATGTCTAGCGCAAGAATGTGTCTTTACTTAGCATATTCACCTGGAATTAATTAATCATTTCCTAGCTAACAAGGCAATTCACAGTTAAACAGGTTCTTTTAAAGATCAGTGAAGGGTAACAAATTTATGACCATGATAAGAGTTGAACTGTGGCATGATGAATGCATCGTTTGCCTTGAATCATTGTCTGACATGATGTATAGAGAGATTTTGTGAAGCTAAATTAGAGCATTAAAGAAACATAAATGTATAGCTCTGGGGCATTTCCTAATGGATGTTACATGTCTCAAATGTACCTGAAATGTAGTGTGTTAGAGCAAAGCGTGCTGGCTAAGCCTGAGGGTTAAGTATGAAAAAGGCTGACATATAATCCCTAGCTTTTTACCTTTTTTCATATTCTAGAGCTTTTCACTTCAAGGGAAAGAACAGAATATCTGCAAATAATTCTTGTAGAATGACCTCATCACCGAGGTCCTCCCTTTGGTCGACTCTCTGTTCCCAAACAAAGGTCAGACTGTAGTGGGTCTTGGATCTCTCTGCTTGCTGATGATTGCTGAAGGTAATGCTAGCTTCAGCTAAACACGTCCTGGCCGATTGTATTTCAGGACCCCCATAGAGAAACCAAGCAAGCTCAGAAACACTATACAGTGAAAATGTCCCTGAAGAGAGCTTTAATCAAAACTTAGCCATGCCAGTTCCTGACAGCTTAAGCACGCATATGTTCCACTTCAATTGTATTTGAAGAGTCTGAAGACTTTCTTTGGTTAGGTGTAATTTCAGTGATGCGTCATTGTAGATGAGACCATATTAATGAGACAACTGTAACTGCTACACAAGACGATGCTCAGAGGCGGCTGTGTAAGTCTTTTTGTTTTTTTGAGATGTGACTAATATCTGCTTACTGGCATGATTGAAGATGGAACATTCTCTCAAACCGTCCACATTCACATACAGAGATTCTATAGAGGTAGTTGAGAATGAGATAGAAGGATGGAACTGCCAAACCCTCCACAAAGAAAACTAATTTAATTTCTAATTTCGTTTGGATAATACTAGATAATCAAAAGTGCTATACATGCCACTCAAAAATCAGCAGACCATCCTAAACAGACATTCATTATCAGCCTCAGTGGTAAATTTCACTGGTTCTCTATGGGAAAATCAGATGATTACCCTGCAGCTGCGAAGAGCCTGCACAATGAAAGTAAAAAAAACAAAATAAACCCCAAGTCATTCCACAGTTTACTTCAGAGACAAGTGGGAGCTTAACACAAAGACTCAGTCTGCCTGCCTGCCTGCCTCCCATGAGAGATATCTGAACCTGTCCTGACAATGACATGTTGAGAAAAGGAAGGGCATGATCATACTGGCTGGAGGTTCGTCTGAAAACAGCTAAATAAAACAAACAGTGACCTTAATATAAGTTGCTATATGGGGCATTTTGGTGTACTTATCAGCGGAAGCCAACTATGTGGTCACACAAGCCATGAAGAACCCTCTGACAGGAAGCCTTTCAAGATGGTGGTGCTCTTTCACAGCTGGCTTCCTGTACAGTTGGGAGTTGGCATTCGTTTATGCTGAAGGAATCCTAACCTCCAAATGACTCCAATTAACTTTCATACGCATGTCCTTGGGAGAGCTCCCCGCCCAAACCTTATCCAAGTGTCAAGGGAGAGTGTTTCCTTAGCAGTCAAAAAAGTCAACCTGAACGCTAATGATTAAGAGTCTGTCTGCACCCTTTTGTCTCTGTGAGAAGGTAAGCAAATATAAATTTCAGTCACGATTTACATTCGTTCCTTTTTTTATTTTCCGCAATATCAGCGTATAATAGTTACCAAGCACTCTGAATGACCCTGACAGGAAAGGAAAAAAAAGAAAAGAAAGCAAATACACATCATTGAATACAGACTTGAATGTCCACGTGAACTGACTGGTGTATGAGCGTTAGTAGGAACAAAGCCAAAGGCATGACATTGGCCTAGCATTAGGGACGGCAGGGATCTCCCGTGTGTCTTTTACATAACCAGTAACAAAGTTGTGTCCTGGTCTTGAGAGTTGAGGCTTTATTTTGGTCAGATGACACGGTTAGTCTAATCCTCTGAGCGACAACACAAATGACAACATATGAGTTCAGTCTGCTTTCAGACGTCTCTCAGCACATCCACTCAATCCACAGACTCTGCTGTATTACAAAACTCTTAACCAAATTCTAATAAATCCATTAAATTAAGGGGCCAAGTCACTAAAAGCGGTTACACAGAACTAAATAAAATAATCATTTTTTGCAATAGGAAAAACAATTTTTTTTCTTCTATTCATGAGAGATTACATGTAAACAAGGAACAAAAACACATAGTTTAGCACATGTATATAGAATTTAAGGAGTCCCTCGTCCCCACACCATAGCAAATTAGACAGAAGGTTTGAGAGAGAGAACCTACAGGGCATTTCTGAAGACTACCCATTACTGACAACCACACGACTCACAGCAAACTCAAGACGGGCCTGCAGCTGTCACTGGTCATATATAAATACAGCCCTCAGTGCAAATCCTACAGGTCCAAACCTCAAACTCCAAAAACAGATCTCTCCTCAGCAAAGACTGTACCACACTGTGAGATTATGAAAAAGCCTAAAAGTGGAGAAAAAAAAATGTACAGAGGGCATACTGAGAAATGGCTGTTTGAACAGCAGATTAGAACTCTTACACACAGATTACAGATTAAAAGTGGACTCAAAAAACCCTAACGCAATGCTTAACATGATGACTGTGGGATGGTTGACTGTATTTTGACATTGATGAATATTTCTGACTGTCTCTTTGGATTCTTGGCCCATTGCGCGCCCTTTTTCCATTTTAGTGATCATGTTCCCCATTGTCACTCAGAAAAGCAGTGCAGAGGGACAAATGGAGTAACCATCTTTGACTCATCCAGAGTTCCGTGCCTGCTTGACTATGTTACTATAGAGACCAAAAAAACAGTAAGGGGTAACATTGCCTTTGGTGATGAAGTGGTGATGTGACGTAATGCTAAGCCCACTCAGTTCAAAACAAACTGCTGCCTACACAGCTGTGTTGACTGCACCAGTGACCCCTCTGTGAAATCCGCTGTCAATGGCCATGGGAGCTCTGCCAAAAATCTACCCCGAGATCCAAATAACATTAGCATTATATAAAAAAAAGAGCTGCACAATCACTATTGCAAGTCCAGACCATTCTGATGTTAAGTGCCAAAGCATCTTGTCCAGAGCTCAGAGTTTTTGCAGTGGCTGACTGGTCTGTTCCTTTGTAATTTGTAGCATGTTCTTCTTGCCTGTGTAATTTAAGTCTTAGCAGCACCAGATTGTGAATCATTACTTGGAAATGATCTTTTTCAATACAAGACAAGATTAGCTTTATTTACATCTGTTATCATTTTGCTTTAAGCAGAGAGAGCATTGATGGAGTACACATCTCCATCTGGAGCAATATGGGGAAATCTATCGATGAGAAGTCTTAAGACGCCACACAGAACATCATTAAGTTAAGCTTGGCCTCCTCGAATGCTTGTGAAAGTATCAGCTACATGAAGCTGTAAGTGCTCCCGGCTTTTCATAAAATCATGAGGTACGGACTGTAATACTGTGGTCACACTGAGGGAACCTCTGAAGATAATGACATCATTCTGAACTAATCGTTATAAAACAACTGGGACAAAGCACCTGATGATGTCAGCTGACATAATGTTCAACAGATGTAAAAAAAAAAAAACGAAAACAAAAAAAAGACTGTCTGGTTTAATTACAGGGAGAAAAAATACCAGGCAGATCACGTAAAGAGACATTTAAGTTAAGAAGCTACCAGGTTTCAGTGAATGAAACTCAATCCCTTGACACACACTACAAACTGTACTTAGCCAAATGGATTAGGAGATCCGGCAGCCTTCCACATGGCACAACAAACAGACAATTTAACCCCCACTTAACAGCATATCTTAGACTGGTAGAAAAGTCCCTTCACATGTATACTTGGGGAAGCTGTTACAAAAATGATGACATACATATTTCTAACACATCCCTGTGAAGTTGTTTCAGTGGTTTGATTATTATTATAGAGTCTTACCTGAGAGAATACTGTTGACGGGTGTGGCAATGTTAATGTCCTGTAGGTGCTCAAGAGTTTCGGTGTGGAAAAGGCGCAGCATAGAACCAGAGCTGAATGCTATCCAGATTCCAACTCCAGCTACCACCATGTGAGAGACCACCATACCCTCTTCTTGATGAGCCTCCAACTGACGCTGCAGAATACACGCATTTCAAACATTAACTGGATAACATGTCTACACTGTCACATATTGTATAAAATATGACATTAGTGTTAAATTATGACAAGTACATCCCAGAAACGAGATAACTTAAATATGTAGTTTGTGAATATATAAGGTGCTTGAATAAATCACCACTACAAACTCTAGATCAACCCTGCCAATGTGTTAGAAAGACCAGCTGGAGTTGCCAATTGAAAGCTCTCACTGAGAAAAGTTAAACAAACTTGATTCCATCCTGGCTGTGGTTAAGAATCCCAGAGGGCACCAAGTAAATAAAACAAAGAAAAGAAAAAAAAGAAAAAGGCGGCTGGGCTGACTTCAGAGGTCCTTTCTGCCATTCTTGAGAGTGATTTCATTACAGCTATGACATGACTCTGAATCTAGAGAAACTCGAGAGACAGGGCCATTCCTTTTTGGAAAAAGCTCACTCCAAAAGACCTGAGTTTGTACATATCAACAGTATGACTTTAGAGTCTCCATAAAACATTTGTACTAAAGTTAGCAAACTAAGGTTATTCTAGTTATACTGTTTTATAAATGTGATTTCTCACTGCTTTCACTCCATAGCCACTATGTATTAGAGGTCAAGATTCAACAAGCCTCCCACAGATGCAGATGTACACTTCTGTCATCACTTCCACACAATAACAGTTACAAAATGTCTGAGCCATCATTCTCAGCACATTTCTTGAGTTAATAATCTGATAAAATTTATATTTTAAAATTTATATTTAACAAACTGTCGTGATATTATGACTTTCCAACTCTGAAAATGACAAGCAAATGTGTGTACTACATTTTCTAAATGATATGTCTACTAATTCCAAGTCAGTTAGGAGTTTTATCTAAGAACATATTGCAGCTCTGACAGTTGATGCTTTTGGCCAAAACTATTGTCTTGATTAGGAATAACTGATGATATCATCATCCCAGTTTGGCCTGGTCCAGTCTGAATCTTTAGCTTGTTTAACTGAATATACAGGAGTGGAATGTTTTTCTTCCGTGGAGGCCACATGGAGAAGTTTCAGCACACTAATGAACCTAACTGAAAAACTCCCCCGCTCTGCCAACACCCTCCCCCTGACACAAACCTTTTCCTCATTCTTGCCTGTCCATTCATTCATTCTTTCAATCACTCTGTCTACCCCCTTCTCCCTCTCTCCACATTCTTAAGCCTTTTCTTTTATACTGCTAAATTTTCTCACTAGTCCTTGCAATCATTACTTCGAAAAACTTTACTTCACACATACTCCCCCTCTCACTCTCTGTCACGTACAGTAGACTACAGTAAGGCTCTTGATGAGAGTGGAGCAGGTGGTCCTATAATGAGCTTAGCAATGCTAAGGGGATTATGAGTCACTGGGCGTGGGGAGGAGGGAACACTGGGCTTTGCTATTCCGGGATACCAGCAGGTGCTGGAGGTCCAAGTGCACCTCGGCACAAACTAGCTCTGCCCCAGGGAGAGATGGAGAGACACACACACAGAGGTATCTTTTTGTCATCCAGCCTTCTAATTCAATTAAGTAACAGCTATTACTGGGCACATCACAGAGACCGGGTCAATTTGAGTTAATTACCACCAAAGTAAACAAGAAAGAGAGGTGTTACAAAGATATCTCTGCAATACATGCATGCAAATTTCACGTCTATGGAGAAATACTGAGATTAAAAAAAAAAAAAAAACAGAGCACAGCTGTCAATACTTACACTGCAGCTTTAAGAACAATCAAATAATACATCTTGGTATGCTCTGTTGATACTTGTGTGGGTAGGCCTGGCCAAAGAAACACCATGAATGCTATTACACCTACCTTTCTCCAGCTATCTTAAATAGAGTTAGCTGCATGTTGTTGTTTGAACGTGGAACTATAAAGATAAGTTTCCCTGTTTTTTTGGTTTTGTGGGTACCAAGCAGATTCAAGAAATGCAATCAAACATCTTCAGAAGAGCACAGTTCTGAATCAAAAGCTTGGGCTACTGGCATTTAAATCAAATTTCCTCTCTGTCTCTCTGCTTAGTTTCATAGCTCTGCATTTCCTCTTCCAGAACAGTCACACTGAATATACGCTCACAAGAAACAGACAAATCTGTCAAATATATTTTTAACTTCGGTGATACAGACCAATGTTGCACCAGTCTGAGGGTCTTTTTTTGGTGTGTACAAACTTCAGTTCAGAGAATGGACAAACAAACATTTCTGTAACCGTACAAGAGACTAAGAGAGGACTTTTGCTACTACTCATTGAGAGAGACACACAAAGGACTACGTCTTCTATTTACACTACTCTCACACACACACACACACACACACACACACGCACACACACACACAAAGTGGTTTTTTTTTGTTTGCTTTTTTTAAGCAGACATTCAAAGCAAGTTCAATCAGCTCTATACATTATAGACATAAATTACTCCCCTGTCACTGATTCAGCTCATTCTGAATGACTAATAAAACAAGCAAATTTAAATGAGCCTCTGATGCAACTTTCCAAGATCAGACTAGTTGAGTCTAGTGTCATAAGCAGACAACTATGCTACACAAATCCAGCCCTACAGTTTAACACTTGTAATGGAGAGAACTGAGGTATGTTTCTGGTCTACCTCTACAGTGAGGGACTGAGTGCTGATGATGAAGACCTGTCCCCCTGATGACGCCCACACATGCTCCTCCAGAGTGACTAGTGCTTTGACAGGCAACACACCCAGCTTCAGCATCCGAGGACTGGCTGCATTCCAAGACCCATCTGAGAGGGAAGCAGGAGAGACCACAACATTTCCACGCTATATTCACTGATCTGTAGTTAACTCATTACTGCAGTTCGAGATATAAGATATGTTAAACAAACATATTTTCCAAAGTTTTTCTACAATAAATATTGTAACATCACACACCAGATCAGCATGCACAAACACACACAGATGTGCAAAGAACAAATAATATTAAGGGGGATCTCTGTTATTACGTGGAGAATTAAGAAGCAACGGCATGTTATGTAATCAAGTAATCAAAGACAGAAAATGAGGATTCACAGATGCTTATGTAATGGTGCATGTTCATTTTGCCAGTGTGCTTCAGACCATCTCACATTGGTTTTTAGTGGCACATACTGAAAGATGAGGAGGTCACTGATAACATGACAAAGTCACAATGAGACAGACATGACACAGTGAGGCAGACATGACACACAGAACATCCCAGCCCAGTATACTGATAGCACACAACTACAAAGGGAATGGTCAATCAAAAAAAGATAGAAAAAAAAAGAGAATGGAGATATTTTGTTAAGAGCTGATTTCCTCTAGAAACCAAGTGACCTCACTCAATTTAAAAGACAGCATAATGGAGAGCTCTGTGATTGTGTTTGTTTAACCAGATTCACAAAGGCAGCTATTGAGGAGGGCAGAGCTGCACAGAGAGCAGCGAAACTCAGTTAGGAAAATAAGACTGACTCAGGAGATGAACTAAGGCCCTCATAGAGGGTAGAACTACGGCGCAGACAACTTCTTATGTGTGTTTTAAAGGGGTCACAGGACTGAGAGAGTATGACAGGGATTAGATGAAAACCTGTGAGAAACTGATGAGACATTAATTGAAGCATTGCGATAATGAAAAACAGTTAATCAAGCTGTAAGATCTGTTCATCTAAATGTTCAGGGAAGAACTTTTGTAACATGATTATGCAGTACTTACAAAGAGAAAAAACAGTCTACTTTGATTTCTATGGAAAAAAGACTATAATGTTAACTGTCTTCAACATATGAGTGAATGCTTACTGTTCACATCCTTCTGTCCCTCCACTGTAACTGTTGTATTATTTTCTCAGTGTTTCTTTAGGGTCCTTTACTGCTAAGGTGCTTACTCATTATTATTCATCGTGTGTGCTCCTGGGCACTGTGTATTACGTAACCTGCACACCCACACAACTTGCCCAAAGCAGCTAAAACCAAGTGACATCTCCCCTTCTTGTGATCCCAAAGAATTTTAAATAACACAACTTTACAATTGCAAACACTGACCTATTCAGAGGAATAAAATAAACCTATAATATTGTATACCATAAACCATAATATATGAGAGATGGGGAGAGCAAGCAAGAGAGAGAGACAGAGAGACAGATAGATAGATAGATAGATAGATAGATAGATAGATAGAGAGAGAGAGAGAGAGAGAGAGAGATGCAGCCTAAAATATTCAATTCAGATTGAAGCACCGATGTTAAATCCACCATTCAAAACAAAAGTGGGCCCAAGACAGCCAAAACTCAGCAACAGTCAGACAAGAAAATTCACGGGATCGGGAATTATGCTTAAGTATTCTACAAGATCAAAACTGAAAAGAAAAATGGAAAGTCTGATCTGGTGGTGATAAATGCATTCCTCAAACACATTACATTATTCTGACTCTCAGCCCATGGCTTCTCTGTTTACACTTAACAGACTGAGATTTTTTTTTTTTTTTTTCATTTCTCAATCTGGCTCTAGACAAAAGTCTAGATCTAACAGTTTCCTTTTACTAGCATTCTCTCAGACTAGGACTTCATTATAGACCAAGGCAAGATGTAAATGATTAAACGTGTAACAATTCATGACTTTAACAATTCATTAAAGCCAGTCATTCATGTAATCATGAAAACAGATACTGATGAACAGTAAGAGCTGAACTGAATTTAAACCATCAGGTGTCTTAAAACAGAATTCTGAAATGTGTATTTCTCCAACTGCACTAAGGAGAGACTGTATGAGCAGTTTTGAGAGAGGAAGCAAACAGAGAATTTGGCCATGAGCAGCTATAGTACAATGTGTTTCCCTCTATTTCTGCTTCTCCTTCTCTCTCTGTCTCTCTCATACTACACAGACTCTTTCCCACTCTCAAACTCAGTCCTTCTCCTTTTTCTCTTCCAACTCTCAGACTTTCTTTCTCTGTACTTACTCATGCTACTCTCATTCTCTCTCTTCCTCGTTCCCCTTACGTACATCACGTACTCATTTGTTCATGAAATAGGTCACCACGACCAGATTAGCAGTTCCTCTTCCTGGCAGCCATGGCCATTTCCACGACAATGCCACACTGGGACCTGCAGAGGGAACTTCCCCAGAGCCTGAGCTCTGAGGCCTAGTTTCAGACTGAGAGACTGAGGTTGCTATGGTGACTGAATTAGAATGAGAAATGGCAAACAAATCTATGTAATTTGCAGTGAGTCTGCTCTGCTTGCCTCAACTCACCCTGAATCATTTTCTAGTTTTCGACCTACTAGCCTACTGGCATGCTAACATCCAGCAAGCAGGATCAAGTTAGCTGATGCTACTGTAAAAAAGATAAATTGAAATTGGAATGAAAACACTTTCTAGGACCTGTTCAAAGCTTTAGGGCATTTACATCTACGTTCATTTGCTTAGACTTTCAGACAGTTTTAGGGGTAGCTTGTTCATTGACTGTACTTTAAAAGAAGCAGTAACATCAATATTGGTCTCATGAACTTCAAGTGTAAACAGGTCATGATAAAACATACAGAAAAAAAAAAAACATTCAGAAAGTGTTTTGTGACTGTAAGGGTGCATTTAAAGGTGTCTGTGAAACAAGCCTCACCTGCTGATTTGGAGTAGATAGCTACGGAGCCAGTGACCAGGCCAGCATACAGACACTGGCTCTTATACACCAGACATGTCACTGTAGATTTATCTGGAGTGAAGAAATGCTGCAGACGGACCTTCTTAGAGCGCTGACTGCTCTTATACACTGATATGCTGCAGAGTAATGGAAGAAAAACACAAGAAAATAAGACTTTGTGTGCACCAAAAGCCTCTGGTAATATCATAGTCTGTTTTTTCCCTCCACACTGAAATAGAACAAAATCTATGCAAAAAACTAGGCTAGAGGAGGTGCTGACCCAGTTTTGTTATTTCACAGAAAACTGGGAGTGTTCATTTTAGGGAGTGTATCAGGACGCACTGTCAGCCTTGAATAGATAGCCATCATTGATATGTTAGAGAAAAACTGCTGTCTATTATTGGCTTCTACTAGAAAGATCATTAAAAGTAGGTAAATCTACCTGACATGACATGACTAGATCTGCAAAAATAATGAACAAGCTATCCATTAAAAGTCAGAATAGATCATAACACACACAACTGTCAGAGGGCGCCTGGATAATACTAATGGAGTTCTTCTGGCTGCACCATTCTGCGTGAAACACAGAGATTCAAACACTACATCAAAGACATAACAACCAGGACATAATTCTAAAGTGGCACTGAAATGGTGGTTTGTGGGAAGAGCAAGGAACTGAGCACGTACCTCCCCTCCTCCATACCCAGACAGACGGTAGGAATGTTGTTGCTCTTTCCTTCATGAGTGCCATTTTCAGGGTTTCCTCCTCCATCTTCTAGGGGCTCCTCTTGAGGCACGTAGGCCATACAGAGGATCCGTGATTCCACGTTGAAGCACTCCGTCACTTTAGGGCTAGAGTTTTGCATGGCAACGATGGATATCTGCCCCATTTGATTGGTACAGCTGGCCACCTGACCAAACCAAAACGTAATTTAATCTTTAGAATGCGAACAATTGCTTAAATGCTCTTTCTAGCAATAACTGATAGCTTAGGCTCAGAGGTAAGTTAGACTTATTCACTGTCTAGTGTCAAGAAATACTAAAATTCAACTCATGCCAAATGGAAGAATTATGGACACAAACATGATGAGGACAATTTGCAATGAACACTTTGAAATGGGGGCAATTTATCACTTGCCTGTGTCGTGTCTCAGTATTTGCAATGTTTTATTACCATCCTCAAAGTAAATACAGTGAAAAGCCCATAATGGACTTTGTGAGCCACATTTTTAAAAGGCATGCACTCTGGCTTTGAGAAATAGCCAATAAATGAGGGAGGCTGAAGGAGAGGGTAAGGTAGCGTTAAATGATTCATTCTGATCTTGCTGGAGGTGTGGGAAAAGCCTTTGTCAGGAGAAAACAGTTACTTCAGATATTTCTCAGCTTTGAAGGTACACAGGGAAATTACTGTGCCTAATGAATCACACAGATTTTATGAGGTGAAAGGTTCTGGTGATGAGGTGTGTAGTGAATAGAGTGCATTCTTGCATAGTGGACAAGAACAATTAGTGTTCGAACAGCCGGAGTTCTCATAGAACACAAATAACTGTCTCTCTCTCTGTATTTAAACTGAGTGAAAACCTGAATGATCGATGACATATTTCTTTCTCTAAAAACACCACTTCAGTCACTGAAGTATTATGCATTATGTATTACTGAAGGAGTTTTGGTGATTTCAGACTCAAGAACATTGGGGTTTCACAAAAAAAAGCATTAGATTAAACTAATTCGTCATTATTTTAACAGGAACTGAAACGAAAAGAAATTGAGACTCACCCAAACACAACCATGGCCTAAAGCAGGCATGTCTGCCGTGCTTTTACTGTTCACATGAGGCTCAGGATTATGAACCGCACACTCCACCTGAGAGAGAGAAACAGAGGAGAGGACACACAAATTTACACAGGAGCACACTACTCTCAACATACAAATATAGCTTTGTCAATAACACCAACAGTTTTATGGTTTCTTTACACTAAGCTATAAAGTGCTACTTGTAAATAAGTTGAAAAGTTTCAACTATGTGTATTTATCAGCTACTTTTTATAACGACTACAACGTCAACATAATGCTAAAATGACTTTGAACAATGGAGGCATGGGTCTATGTGTGGTGCTATCTCTGGAGCGGGACTCACCTTGAACTCCTGCAGTTTGGACATAACCACAGGCATCTGTTTAAGTAGCAGAGGATGTTTCTGTTTCTTTATCTGATTCCCATCATCCTCTGCAAAGAACCAGCCTTGCACGTTATCCTCTTCTGTAAAACATAAACGTAGAAGTACACCCACCCACCCACACACACACAAACACAAACACAAAAACACACACACACCACCAACAATGACAAAGGTTTGAATAACATGACATCATCTGTTTAAAAATCCCTCCCATGAAAAGAATAATGGACTGTAATCACAAGCTAGCTGAGACGAGAGACTAAATAATTACATTTCCAAATGTTTTCATAAATACCATGATCTGTCATTTCTTTTCAAGACAACCAGCTCCTTTGTAAATCAATGATCCGTTTCACTAACGAACGACCATAGTTGTGCTAGGGTTGATTGGAACTTATTCTGTTCCTCTTGTAACCCGAGCAGTTAACGCTTGACGACTAAAAGAGGGAGCAGGTTCATTCTTTAAGAATAAGCAGTGAGGGGGATGGGTATTGAAGTCATGATCACTAATCCCTTCAAACCTGTTCTTATCCAGGTGGTTTGACATGATTCATTGATGATGAGCATGATAACAGAGCAGTGAAGCATCAGACTGCTGACCCGCACTGCTCCACCTAAATAGCACTACCTACACTATCTCTCAGTCACAGGAGGAAGTGAGTTGGATGAACATGAAAAAGAAAAAGAAAAGATAATGTGAAAGAGAAGAAAAGCTGATGATGTGAACCGTGGTTTAGAAAATCTGCAGCGAGCTGACAGTGTTTAGTGATTAAACATGTCAGATCTTAAAAGCCAACAGGTTCAGAAGAGGTGTTCTCTGTTGCAAACTGAACTAATAAAATTATTCACACACACAGTCTATCCCACCAATTTCAAATATAAATGTTATACTCAAGGCTATTATGAAATTAGACAGTATGATCATTACAGCTGTTTCATTCTGTGCAAAAACTAAGATGGGGAAAAAAGCTGGGTCTTGAACACCAGTGACAAAGACAGGAAACTGGGAGATGGAGACAGGAAGGGACACAAACCCAAAGCCAGCTTAGCCATCTGGAGGTTGCTGATCCAGGACTGTTTGACAGCCGGGCTGAATGTGTTGAAGACAGCGGTGAAATACGTGGGTCTGCCTGATCTGCCAAAAGAAAAGAGGAGAATAAACCAAGATCTCCAACGGTGAACTCTTTCCCAAAGTTAGATCTGAGAGCCACAAATATTAGCCATAATTACAACTGAGTGAACAATTCTTATTGAGTGCTTTGGGCATACACGAATGTGAAAAGAATGCTGTGAGAAAATGCCTCGTGAGCTTATAAATATTTGCAGTCGTTTGCTGGAGCCGGAAATCAACAACTAGGCAGACAACTGAAAAATACAAAATAAGCCTACTGTTAAGCAGTGACATTTGAGGAAGTTACGCAATACCTCAGAGTTCAGTAAAAGTCTAACCCATTTAATCTAGCCAATTCTATCTAATTATGGGGGCAAAATTAAATATCTTTGTAATGCATAAAAAACTGAAATCTCAATAAGATATTTGCAGCTCAACTTCTACTGTTGTTGTTGAGAGGCTGAAATTTCCATCTTGGACATGATGCAATGGAATCTAGTGACAATTCCCACTGCTAATAAGGATGGAAAGGATAGCGTAGTATTTCAGGCATGTGCTTCCCCTTATATACTGTGTGTGTGTGTGTGTGTGTGTGTGTGTGCGCGTGTGTGTAAGAGAGAAAGAGATTTATTTTGGATGATAGCTTAAGTCTCCACAGCTGTGTCTCTAAAGATGCTCATGGGTAATCCAACCACCTCTAATCGAGAGAGTTACAGAAAACATATCACGTACAGAGAAGACATGCTTCGAAAATAACCTCTGTGTCTATATATATACAGAATGTGTGTGTGTGACTGTGTGTGCATGTGTGTGTGTGCGTGTGTGTGTGTGTGTGTCCTTGCCCACACAAACAACGATTAAACTAAGCACCTAGAAAGAGAGGCAGACTTGGAATCAGGTCTCAGAGGCTGGGTTAGGAGCCGATGGGTCATGTTCACTGCAGAAAGCAATCTACATACACAGATATGCTGTAAAAGGCTAAACCCCATGATACTGTCTCAGGCGCTTAAAACACTGTCTTTAAAATCTGTTCTTTCCTCGGGTTAAGAGACAAGCTTTAGAAGAACAGACACGTAGAGGGTAATAGAGAGGTCAGTGAGAGAGTGAGAGTGTAGTGAGGGGTCACACATACTTGTCCTGTTTCCCAGGTAACTGCAGTTGAATACGGCAACGATCGGCTGCCCGAATCTCCTCTTCCTTCTTTAGAATGAGGCGCTGGAGGCCAGACACCCAATCCTGAGCAACAGTGGGGTTCACATTCTGGATAGGAGGTGGGATTGGGGGTGGAAGAGGTATAGAAAGAGCTCTAAGTGAGGAAGTCATTACATTTTTGGGAGGGTATTTGAGACACTTCAGACTGTTATGTTTGGTAACACTCAGTAAGTATAATGCACTTATTAAGCTTTACAAGCCTATAACTGGTGATCAGCTGACTGCCTATTATTTAGCACTGAACAATTAATTAGCTCTAAAGACAAACTGGCACCCTAGTTAGTAGTATTTTGCTATTTATTATTCAATTCATTTTATTCAGTCATTTTTTTTTATTTACTTGCAGAAACGTACACTCTGATATATCAATCACCGGTGCCGAATGCATCACTTGCACAAAGAAAATACATAGCTGACCAAAGGCCAGCTCAGCAGGGCCTCACCTGATAGTTGCCTTTCAGACTGCCAATCATACTGGAGATCTGATTGACCAGGCTGAGATCATGAATGAGATTCTGCAGGTCCTGGTACAGCTGCCCTGGACCCATGTACAGTTTATCTGTGTGAGAGTAACCAAAATGGGACTGACTAAAATCATCAGATGACATTAACAATGCTGATGACAACATCAGACCAATGTTTATCTTCAATGTGAATGGTTTCTGAGAATAGTACACACATACAAGTTTCAAAAGGCATTCAGTCAAGTTTAAAACACTACATTTAGGAATGCCTCGAAAGGAAACAATTTTTTCAACTTCAGAACATTTCATTTTATTTTTTAGTAACCACTTGCTGCTGCAAAGTTTTTTAAAACCATTTTGTATAGTAAAAATGAAACTGTGTATCTGTGGCAAAGTAAGTCTGTTTTAGAGATTTGAGATTTTATAAGGCTGTGCTGCTTTGGTCTACCATCTGTCTCCAGACAAAGGGCTGTTGTGTTTGTTACTCTCCTGTTCCAATCTGGCCACAGACACACAGAGAGCAGACCTGGCCCAGACCTGCTTCACTATTGGCCGTCATATCGTCTTTTCTCCTAGTGTGATAGGCTGTAAATTTTCTCATACTGAGAGTCCCTTAGTGTGTTCCAGCAGTCACAACCAGCCAATACATCTCTTTAACCGACAGACAGCTTTCTCTGCCACACAGGTGCCTGTGTAACCAGCCTTCTCAGAGAGACTCACGAGCATACACACATCTACACTCATAACACAAACAGAGAGAAAGAGAGAAACAGAGAGAGAGAGAGAGAGAGAGAATGGCAGATTTCAAAGCTCCAAGTCCAAGGCAAGTAAGTAATTAGGCTTTTTTTTTATCAGTTAAAATCTAATAAAGAGCAGCAACAAAAGTTCTCATTTTCATATAATCCAACACAAAGCTTATCAGTTTCATTTAATCATTTTTGTTCATGAGTTAATAATAAAAGTTCAAAGATCAGAACTATACAAAGCTTGTATGGCCAAGTCAGCAAATGTAAGGCCAAACTGAGCACTTTTTGAAGTTGTCTAGGCAGCAACACATTCCTAAATCAATCTCCATCCATTATAGAGAGGAATTCTAATCACTGTGAAATGGGGTACAACTGTTGATTCATGCACAGTCAGCCTTCTATAAAGCTGCTGTGTATGGTATCAGAGTGTGTGTGTGTGTGTGTGTGTGTGTGTGCGCGTGCGTGCGTGCGTGCGTGTGTCTAATCAGAGACAACAAAGCAACCATACAGCCACAATGTGCAACTAAACAGAGGCATCAAATGTAACCTATTAATTTTACACGAGTGCCGATCTTAGATTTAGAAAGGAAGAAAAAGCTGGAGAGGCAAGGCTAAACAGAGTCAGCTCCACCATCTTTGGATGTGACCCAAGCACTAGGAGGAGTGCAATTCAGAACAGATTCCCTGTGATAGCAGGCTTTTAGAGTTGTCTTTAGTGCTGCGATCCATCACTGAGGGAAGCAAAGCGCCCACAGAGAGGGCAGCTCTTTAAAGATGGGCCTGTTAATTGCGATCTTGCAAAGACAAGAGGTCAGATGCTGTCAGGGGAAAACTTAACGCTCTTTCACTCATAGCACTGATGTGACAGCCAGTAATTCATAGCACTTAATTGCCACTATCTCCTCTGCTGCCAGGCAGGATCAGACACAGGTACGTTATCCACAGAGAACAAAATGGTCAGTCACTCACTTAGGAGTATCACTTTCACACTTTTTCAATTTCTCACTTTGCGTGAGAGGTAAAATGAAGAGGAAATGCATGATTTGAAGAAATAAACTGTGATGTGGAATTCTCAGATACCTTTTGTTTATTTCACATTAGAGTCATACTGGTGTGAAAGGTTGATTTTGGCTGACAGTGGGTTAATGACTGAAAAGGTTGGTTGAGAGGGATCCACTGGCACAGTTGAAAATGCTGTAACTCCTTTAGGATTCACTGGACTAGTTTTTCATAGCTGCACAATGGCTATTCATGCAGTCTTTGTGTTCAGACGCCATGGCAACGGTTCCAACCTCATTTAAACAAGTGTTTTTGCTGAGGACTTTTTTTTTGGTCTAATGAGGAATTCTTTTAACCTAATTTGCACTTCAGAGAAACATTCGATGTAGCATTCGAATGCTTGAAATCTGAACGCTGAAATCTGAAATCTGAATGAGACAGTTAGAAATAACATCATTTTGTTGAACTGTGTCCCAGGTTGCAACAAAACCCCTTAAATGATGCAATGTCATGTTATTTGTAAGCTATCTGAAGTATCTCAAGGGATCTTCCGCCTGTATCATCTATCTTTAAAAAAATCTCTTCCCTTTCCAGCTTCTCTCTCCAAACATCAATAGTCCTCAAACAGTAAACATTTCATGTTCATTTTGTTGATTTTTATGCCATATGTAAGATGGTTTATTCCATACAGAGGCTGTCAGGCATGGGAAGGTCGGTCACAATGTGGGACAAAAAGTGTAACATTACTCGTAGCATTATTTTTGTACTCCTACCTTAAATTAGCTTTATTAGTAGGATTTGGCCACTTGGCTGAGACAGTTTCAAAACTTTAACAACTGGAATCCTTAGCTGGAAACAATGAGAATATGTAAGGTGCTGGTTTTCCTAATTCAGATCTTGGCCTTATTACTTTGTTTCCCACTAAAAGGAAATCTTGAAAGATGGTCATTACTCAGACTTATGCATTAAAGTCCCAGTCACAGACCTGTTTAAAGCTAAGAAAATAATGGTGAAAAAAAAATGAAAAGTCTGTCCTTTGAATTGTTATCACTTATAGCAGAATGAGTCTGCGGGAAAGTGTAATTTTTAGTCACTGGATTGTGCCCCACCTTTCTGTGGGTCAGTGTTACTGCAGCTCAGAAACTCTGTGGGAAAACCACATACTTTGACAGAGCACTGCCGTGGATTAAAGGAGTTTCCTTCCACATTTGAGGTTGGTATCATGTGTCAGTTTGACAAGTTTTCACTGTTACTACTCCAGAAGCCAGATAAAAGCAAAAAAGGAATGCGATGAATCAAAAAAAAGAAAGAAAAAATGAGCAAATAGTTTGCCAAAGACAGACACAACAACAGTATCTTTTTGGAAAGTATTGCCACTCCCAGTGTGACTTCATTGAAGTTTGGCTCTGAGAAACGTACAGTGAGCTCTATATTGAGGTCTGCCGCTACTCTTAAATGCCGGGCACAGCATCTCATGCTCTCTGGGGAAATAGCCTGTGGAAGGCATTACTGGAGGGGCCCCCTCTCCTCTCCCTTCACTGATTCACTGCATTCAGCTCTCCAAGTCTGTGCACAGCTCTGTGTTCAAAACGTGGAGAGAGCAACATTCGTCCCAGGACCGCCTTACTCATCTCGCTCTGAATGCTTCTCCATATATAAGATTTTCCACTGAACGCCCACGGTGCAGGAGTCCATGCCACGTCGCCACAGGCGCCAAGCCTGACTGCAGCATTCCGCTGAGGGCACTGACCTTCATAACGTCATATAACCAGGAGAGACTGGTCCACTGGGCAGGCATTTCAGTGCTTTGCTGAGGGATGCAGTTTTGCATTGGCAATGCCAGCTGGGAGTTTAACATGTGGAATCATGTCTGTATGTTTAATTGGCATGAAAGTGATGCAAGTGTCTGGTAAGTACATAAAGGGACAGGGCCACATGTGGATCATTTAGCTGACTGAGAATTTTAAAAAGTTTCCTTCAAACGTTTCAGCTGTGGGACATGCATCTAGGATTGCTGGAGAGATGCCCTTCAGTCATTTGAAACAGAAGAACAAATTCAAGACACAAGTGTTGTGTTTTGTTGTCCAGAGACATCATATATTATCTCTTGCTGTCTGTTTTGGCACAGGCTCTGGTTCAGCACTGTAAGTCTAGCTGTGTTCATCACTGTTTCAGACCCCTTTGTCTACACTCAGGCTCTGCAGTCAGAACACATAGAGTGGACTTGTGTGCAGCTGGTAGCCCATAGAATATCACTAGAGGAGACATGGAGCCATAAGAAAGCTTGGTTAGTGGTTTAGTGGGGCAAAGAAGATACCAGACCACGTGTTTAATTTTTTGTCCAGTCTAGGAGAATGAAGAGCTATGTAGGAATACGGTCATGTGGTAAGCACTGGGAAATCTGAGCCAAACCACTCCATATTGAAGGTTTCTATGTTTATAAAAAGATGTAGCTAAGGGCCTACGATTTGTTAATTAAGGGAATTAATTAAGAAATCAATAACTTTTGAGAATTAGTCAATCACATGTACTAAGTCAAACAGACACAGAGTTAAACATTTATTTCACTCAAAGATAACCGCTCATGCTTGTGGTTTCATTTGCGAGGGTGTTTCCCTGTACCAGCGTTTTCCACACTAAATACAACCAAGGACTTGGTCGAGTGCTACTTTAACAGTTCATTTTACAATGGGTATTTTTACATTTTCATCAGCAAACAGAACACAACTGCAGAATGGAGATGCAAAAATACCCATGGACATGGGTATGGACATGGACAAGCAAAAACAAAAGTTTAGTTAAGCAACGAGGTTTTTTGTTGTTTTTCATATCTGTATTGTCACACATCTGGGAAACTCCAGATAGAGTGAGGTTTTGGGCAGGATATCCACCTTAGAACAGGGAAATCCTAGTTCCATGTGTGGTTCCTCTTAGAGTTTCCCCCTCTCCCTCTCTCTCTCTCCCCTAGTGTTTACCACACTTTACATCTCAACCAGAATTTTAGAGATTTAGAGATTTAAATCTCTATGAGATTAAGAATTAATTACACTGTCAAAAATGACAACATTAGGACTGTATTATGTATAAATAAAAAGGATTCTATAATTCCACTGAACCAAACAACGGATGCCCAGTGATGTCACAATCCCAGCTGAGACTTCCTTAATGAAATCCTCCTGATCCAAACCTTTACCTCACTGTACCATTGGTACATTATCTTTAGCTTAGCAACATCTGTTTAAAAAAAGCCATGTGGTGCAAAACATCCATCTGGTCAAGGTCTTGCTGCTCTCCTTCAGGTTATCAAAGTATAACCTTTAAAACACAGATGCTAATTTCTTTAAAGTTTCAACTGTATGGCTTCCAGCACCAGATATGGCATTGGTATGGCTTGTCACACTACTTTTCTTTAAATACTAAACAGACTGATCAATAACAGCGTTGGGGTCAAAAGAATGGACACCAAAGCTGCACAGTCAAATCTGAAGTCAAAAAGGGCCATATTTTAATCAGACAGTATGGTTGACTTTCATATGATGTGTGAGTGTGTGTGTGTGCACTGAGAGTGTGTCTGACGTACTTGGCTTGGCATTGATGACCACCTTCTCTCCTGAGTGGGGAGCGGGGAAGCGTCCACTGTCACCCATCTCCTCACTAGAGCCAAATTCTACCACCTCCACCAAACTCAGCGGCACGCTCCACTTCAGCAGGAACTTCTGCCCCGAGGGTACACTTCCAGTCCCAGCTGCACTGCCACCTCCACCCTCCAGAGGAGACCTGTAGAGATGCAGCAGGCACAGCCAATCACAGACAACTGTAACCGCGTTCTCATTAATATTTAACTGAATCAGCAATAATGAAACCTCGAGTGTGTTTTTTACACTCATCTGACAAGTTGGAACAATGGTTTTGAAATCTAACCCAAATGAAACTTTGTATGTTGATGAATGCACTGCAAATAGGTTGCAAAAAGACTCTTTTTTTTCTCCACACATAAATGCAATACTATGATTTCTAACTGTATGCAGCAGTTCTGTTAGAGAACTACTAGGCCTCACAAAAAAAAAGTGAAACAAATTAAAAAACTAAAAGATAAACGTGCCTTTATAATTCAAACTATCAGATATTGTACACATACAGTATCCAACATCTGTTCATAGATAGATAGATGGGTAATACAGCTGTATTTAACACAGTTATTCATTTCATAGCCCAATGCATGCAAGGTAATAATCTAATGTAGGTATGAATGCGGTAATTAGGCAATGCGTGTCAGACTGGGATGGGAGTAGTCCCACCTGATGTTGGGCGTGGCACACATGAGCACATCATTAAGTAGGAAGAGGCAGCGCTCCTTGGTCTTGATAATCTCACCCCGGTCATTATACACAGTCTCCACCATCTCATCAGAGCGGATCAGATACCTACTGCCACTGCTCAAGAGCTGAGAGAGGAAAAGAAACAGTTTAATATAGACTGCACAGTACCTCTACCGCGACTTAAATATTGACTTTACTGAGATATATTCAGTAGTGATATGATATCAAGTGGCAGTATAACTGCAGTCAGCACTGCTGCTGGTTTGTCCAGAAGTAGCAAAAGATACAAATTGATTTCATAAACTAATTTATCTCAGTAAATGCTACGCTCATCTGTGCTCAGAAATCTGATAAAATCTGTCCACTGTCAAATGAGCCTCTATGCCTACACAGAACCATGCACAAATGCATGCACGCAAGCACGCACGACCTTAAAGACAATAATCCACTGGCAAGAAAGTGACAAAGAATGCCCAATATTTTCAAGGGCTCCTGAAACACGTCACACTGGGCTCATTTGGTAAACTGTTCCAGTTCAGAATCGTGACTAATTACGACTGGACTTTAGTGAAAACCAGCAGACTCAGAGTTTTATGGGCATTCAGTGCCTTTGTGTCTCCTCTCCTGCCAGATGATAACTGGACATCTGCACATACCAAAGAGTACAGCACTAGACAGCTGGGAAAACAGCCTCATTCCTCAACCTGGATTTTTTCCTTCAGATTACATCACATTTTTCCCCTTAAGGAGTTTTCCATCACAACATCATGATAGACTATGGAAATTCAGGCTAAGTCAAACAATCTGTGAAGAATGAATGAATAAGCAAGTGAGTAAATAAATAAACAGACAGATAAACTTGTAAATATATATGAAATACAGTATAAAATATTTACAAACAAATATATTATTGGTGTATTCCACATTTCTACATAAGGAACTTTTACCATCTATGTTTTTTCATGACTATAACCACAGCCTTTTCAGGTACTTACTTTCACAATATAATCACTTACCTCAATGGTATGACAATTAAATATCCAAAATGTGATCTGTCTTATTACTCCATAGGTAATGCTTAGCTGCACATGACTTTCATTTGAATTATATGTGTATATCTCACAAGCACAGTGTGTCAATACTCTCGTCTAATGTAACATGAACCTGAAACTTAGCCTGACTCAGACAAAAGCAGCTGTATCACAACTAAGAATGCGGCCCCTTTTTTTCTCCACAGGTCCTAAGCATCACCTTGTTGAGGTAGCGCTCGTTCATGGCCTTAGCGATATGTCTGATCTCGCAGCGCTGGTCCGCCTCCCTCTTTTTTTCGTTGAGTTTCTCGGCCAGCGTCTCCAGCTCGGTCAGGGCCATCTGCAGGGGCAGCCTGTCAGGGTGGCCCACGGGAGTATTCTTCAACATGTCCTGAAAGTTTAAAACAACTCCTCAAGACATTGTGTTCTCATCTTGAAATGCTCGTGTTCAGTCATCAAAACTTGTGTTCAGTAATGCGTATGTCTGCTTCTGTTTAATCAAAAATGACAGGTAATGGACAAGTTACCATTAACAACCATCAAACCCTTCAGACAGAATTTTGCTGCCACTCAACATCTAGAGAAAATTTTAAGTCATACAGTGCGTCACATTTCACAAATGCTTATGCCCAATACTAAAATGCTACCAGCAAAATGAGTGATGGGCTCCCTCTACTGGCAACTGTTTGAAACACCCCTGAACCAAAATATTGTTGAGTAAATGAGATACACTTTGAGCATGTGTAGTGTGTGAAAGGTTCTACCTGCAGGAGCAGAATGAATTGTGGGAACCTCTGAATGGGTTTCATCATAAGGCCATAGAGGGTGACACGGTCACTGCTGGTTTCCTGCCGGTGCTGCGGAGGCAGTGTGTTAATAAGAGAGTGTGTGTGTGTGCTTCTGTGTCTCAAACTACAACTGTGTCTGACAAAAAAGCACTGAACAGAAAAATGCAATTATATTTCAATCTAATACAACTGAATTCGCCTAATGTTACTACACAGACAACCTATTCATACTAAATTTATGAGCTTGTCCAACCTTGAGGAACTCTAGGAAGCTGGGTTTGGACACACAGGTCTTCCTCACTATCCCCATCGCTGTACTGAAGTTATTCACATACTCACAATATGCATCCAACACCATGGATTTGGAGAACTACATAAATAAAAGAAAACAGTAAACAATCAAAATTGCAAGTTACTGAAAAACCAGAAATCAGCATTTCATTCAAATTATTCATAAAAAAGATTAGATTAGAGTAGGCGAGTCAAACTGTTTCTACAAGGAAATTTTTAGGCATTTATAATTCAGCAGTGAAGATCACAGCACCCTGACATTCTAGCTCAGGGGCAAACCTGTAACTTTAACTTTAACCCTGATGGACAGTAAATTAGTCATTTTAAAAGACACTAATTCAAGCTGGTCAGAGATGGGAACAGTGTGTGTGTGCGTGCGTGCGTGTGTGTGTGTGTGTGAATTACTGAGGTCTCTCTTTCCCTCTTTCTCTCTCTCTCACACACACACACACACACACTGTTCCAGACAGCAGCTCCTCAGGGTGTTAGAGAAATAGAGAAAAACATCAGAATTGGGGCACTATTAAAAAAAACCCTTTGTTTGGGGGTCTCTCAGTGTTGCTTGGCAACAGTCAAAGGTGGAGCACATCCTCTCTGTGCAGCTGGAAATGGCTGTGGGAGTGTGCTCTAGTGTTAATGAATCCAGGCCTTACTGCTACTGAGCCACAAACAGATTTCAGAAGAATATTCATATTACTTCTTGACCTTGTGTACACCATAGAGCACAAAAGAACAAAGTCACAGGGAGCCAAAAACAACAACAAAAAAATCCAGTGTGACACATGATGTACTAATGCAATAAACTCACTGATGCTACAAAGACGTCCCCGATCATCTCAAGCTTGTCCCACTCAGCTACTCTGCTGGCCAGAGCAATCTGAAATAGGGCGTGGCACTGTAGGATTTCCCGTACACGGTAGAAGGTCACCTTAAGCTTCCGATCGCTAAGCAACCGTGGCTCAATCTGTGACAGCGGTTTCTCATATTGCTATAATGAATAAGGAAGAGATGGAAAGGTTAGCTGATGGACAGATTTTTCTGACGAGCTTATATTTGCATACCATCAAAAATGACATTAACCTCTAATATGCGCTTCAGAGATTCCAGATAGTTCTTCTCACTGTCCAATATGGATCCAAGAATGCATCTCCTCACCACCTGGTGACAAACAGAGATAATCATGTGACGGTTTCTCATCTAAGATGTCATTTTGACATTGTTCACTGTTCACAGTTAAGGTTTACCTGACATGAATCCAGAAGCATTTGAGGACAGCGATGTGAGTGTATGTCTGTGTGTGTGTGTGTGTGCAGGTTCTAAGTAAGAAAGCAGAAGTGTGTGTGGGTGTTCAGTACCTGCTGTTGAGAAAGGCCCTCAGGAGCAGGACCCAGCACTGGCTCGACGTTAAAACACTCCACCTCAATGAAAAGGTCTGACTCCTCTTCCTCAAAGCCGGCAGTCTTCCTCTCTAAAGCATGGCAGTGGGACATCTTCACTTATAACATACATTATGCAATTGAGCAGAACAGCAGTATGAGATGATGTCACTTTGATTCTAACAACAGTTTAAACAATTTAATCTTTTTTTTTTTTTTTAAATGTTTTCAGTCATTATGGTTCTGGTCAGTTGGGTTTGTTAAGCTCTTACCGTGACAGAATGATTTCGTTCTGATAAAGGATCTGCCTTTTTTCACAGCAGCTTTGGTTTTCTCTAGACCATCTTTGGTTCCTTCTTTAGCTGCCTTCACCAGCTTCTGCATCTTTACACACACACAGATCATACAAATATCACATATCCTGTAGCTCACATTCTACACTTACACCCAAGTATAAGTCCCATGTCCCTAACCCAAAAATCCATTACTGACATCTCCCTTCAGAAACAATTTTCAATAAAAGCTGGATTCCTGTACATGGAAGTGAGCGAAACTCTGCAGAAAAGACAACATTAAGGAATATCATCCACCAGTTGTAGAAGAGATGGAATGGGAGACGAAGGGAAGATGAAGAACAGAATGTATATGTAACCAAGACCATGACAAAGCACAGCACCTCACAGAGACACAATGACTGCAACAGCAGTCACACTGTCTGTGTGGTTTCACCAACGTTGTAATGTTCATGTAAAGGGAAGACAAATTAATGCATGAATTAATGTAACATCTAAGTGCAAGAACTATATGCAACCAATAGTCATGCAAGGCAGATTTTGAGAAGCCAATGAAACGTAAGAATGAAGGTTACTCACTACACCCACATACCCACAATGGCACAGACGCACTCATATCTCTATACAGAGCTCGGACGGCATTGAGGATTATAGCCACTACGGGTGGAGGCAGGACACATGATTTTAGTGAAGTTTAAATGAACACAAACCCCATCACCAGTGAGGTTATGCTACGGACAGGCCGTCTCAGGTAAGTTTCAGAGTAAGAACGGATGTGTGTGTGATAAAGTTGAGGGGTTTGGATTTAGTCCATTTAACGAGGGGTTGACATCACAACGGTAGGATTTACCTTCTGCTCGTGTTTCTGTTTAAGCTGCTGCAGCTCTACCGTCCCCACTGTGTTTGCCATTAGCTCTTTCATCTTTCGTTCATAGTGCTCTTTCAAGCGCGTCAGATCTTGAGAGAGCTAAACGAAAGCAGAGCAAGCCTGTTAGCGCCCCGGCTGTCTGAGGAGCTTCAGCCCACAGAGATCACTCAGCGACTTACCCACATACACAATAATGACTCTCTGTCCCTCTGTCAGATGCAAAAACACTCTCAGCACCCAAATGGGTTGAGTCAACATAAACCAGAGGTGCAAACACACATATTTTTATCTTTGAACACAAGCCTCCAAATGTCTTGTAGTTTGAACTTGCTTGCCAGCTTGTATGCACGCGCACAGACCCACACCCACACACACACATACAACAAATGTGGGAAGCCCTGAACGTGAAGCAAAGCACCGGTTTCTATAAACGTTCAAATTATATCTCTATGACTTTAGTGGTAATAAGCGGATAATCTTAATCTGCAAAAATAAGCCAGCGATTCGTGTCTCCGCTAATATACACAGCAGCTGTATATTATTCAAGACTTCAGGCAGTGTTGATAATGTAAGCAGCCAGAGAACAGAAAGTGTTTCTCAAATTATCCTAATCCCTCACTAACTTGTCTGTTGTTATTTCTGAAAAGTGAGGATAAAAACACATTCAGAGGTTCCTCTGTTGCTTACATCAGATAACACCGTCAAATATTTGGTCAACAGCATTAAAAACAACCTTTACAGCTCATAGGCTTGCAACTGAGGGAACAAGGACCAGTAGTCTGTTGGAAGGCCAATTTTTTTTTGATGATGGGTACAGAAATATGGATGACTGATACTGGTTTGCAAATTGGCAATAATCAAGAGAGTGATGATTAATCTTAAATAAAACATTTTAACAGCATTATCTATGCTTAAAGTCCATACTGATGTACTGGTTATACTAATGTTCGCCTATAGGTCTCCCTACTCTAACATTCAGTACTTAAGCTCAGTACCCACTTAAACCAAAGGCTTCAGAGTCAGTTGATGAGTGTAATGAGGTGTCTTAGTACTAGGCTGATAGATAAAATCCTGAAGACAAGGTGGTCTGCAGAAATGCATTAAAAACACTGGGTTATAATATTTGTTAGAGTGCTACTTTTGATTCTCAGAACTGTACGGTTAATTGCATTCATGGTTACTGACTTCTGGTGTTAGCAATTGTTGAATTGTGCATAAAGTGATTAGTTGTGTTCTTGACCCTATGCAGGTGCTTGTATACCCACATGGGTTTTCTTGCTGGGGACTCTTCCTCTGACGAAGGCGTCAGGGAGGCCGTTTTCTCCGTGGCCTTCTCCATCGCTCTGCTCATCGTAACTCTCGAACTCGCTGGAGCTCCAGCCGTTGTCTAGTGAGGAGCTGCCGCCCTCCTCTCCCAGCTCCACGTCATCATAGATCATCTCATCTGGCTCTGGAAAGGCCACAGAAAGAGGGTCAACATTACAGGCAACATTTCACCAGAGGATATGACGGGGAGAGATGGTAGAGGTCAGTCTAAATTTTTCATTGTGTCTATACAGGACTGTTGATAAGACATAAAAACAGTGGAATACTCTCTTTTTCTACAAAAGTCTTCATTGAAACTGACGCTGGCAGGGAGACTTAACTGTCATGGAAGGACAGCGGTAAAAAAATCTACATGAGGAGTGCCCCATATTTCCTCACCATGAAGATATTTGTGGCACGGATTTTTGCAAATCAATTATTGCAGTTCCTCAAGACATGCAGAAACTACAAAAGGGTTTCAATAAAGTCACGTGAGTGTTACCCTTTTTCAAACGAAAATGACCGACTTCGCAACAAAATGTTTAAGTGATTTCAAAATCTTACCAGCATTTCTTCGATTCAAAAGGCTAACATGATATTCCAGAAACCACTGACAAATATACAACAAAAAGTTTGGCTGTCTAAACTGCTTGCATAACTGCTATTTCAAATATGTCATAATGAATGGCACATGAATGCCCGTATATTTTACAATAATCCCCATCTTTGCTCCCTTGTCCCCTGACTCTAAATCTAGACCAAACAGATCAAAGACTGATGAAGGCTTCACATCACTAACTTTCCATTAGTGTGGGATTCACTGCATTTCTTCCCGTTCATTATCTCATCATTCAGCGTTCTTACAGAAGTCATCAATGAAAAGGGACAACTTAACAGCACCAGGGCAAAGCCAATGATTCGATAATTTGATTTTGTTTGAAGTATGACTGTTGTAGTAAGATAATCAACTTTTAGATAAAGTGGAGGACATAGGTTTTGTGCAAACAGCATGAAGACACATTCAATCATATGCAGAGGCAGCCAGAGCACATACAGAGTAAGTGATGTTATTCAGAGGGAAAAGAAAAGAAAAAAAAAGCTGATCCAAACCTGTGGTCGAATCAGAGTTCTCTCTCGGCACATCATCATAAATAACCTCGTCGGGATCTGGAGTGCACACAAACGGGTCTTTAGATTTCACATATTAGTGAAATAAAGTGCACAGAGCTAGGATTACTCAAATGTTCACTGCCAAACAAAGGGTTGTTGGATCAGTTCCTCAAAAGGGGAAGAGGAAGGAAAAGTTGATGATTTCACCTCAGAACAAAGGAAAGGATTTCCAGACTCCATTTTAGAGTTGTTGACAAGATTTCGGTTTGAAGTTACAAATAACACAGACGCTCCAAAACATACGAAACTGTTTTACATGGTTCCCAAACACACCATCTCCTTCCTTTAACTCTTCACCAATTCTGATATTTACTTTACCTGCCTTGGTTGGCTAGAGGAACTGTTATGCAATTACTGCATTTACATTTTATTCATGTAGCAGACGCTAATATTCAAACCGACTTACACAAAGTGTATACACCTCATTAGTAAACTGATACAAGTGCAGGTTCCTGTGGACACACATTTTCACTGGAACACAAGCTGCAGGCTAAGTTCAGTGCCAATGTGCACTGCACATGAGGAGCTGCAACAGGTCTTAACTGTGAAACATTAAATCGGAACGTACAACACACAAAATAATAAAAAACACAGCACAATATTGCAAAAGTACGATTTTGTCATTGAATTTGACTACGTTAGGCAGCTGGCTATGTGTGTGATTTGGTTATCACTGTGGATCAGAGTAACAGTCATGGCTTACTTTCCATCCAAGCAGTGTTTGCAGGATCAGAGACCCACTTAGTCAAAGCATCCTCCTCTCTAACAACGGGGCACTTTTCATTGAAGACACTAAATGAACGAGAAAAACATACACAGTCATTAAAGTCAAATATACACATGTATTATACACATGTTTCACTAAGCATCAGCAAAAGTGCAGTCAAGTTATCCTTTTCACATTACCACTTCAAACACACCAGAGTTTGATTCGCACAAATTTCTGAATGCATGATTTTGACATTACAGACCATTATGGACTGTCTAGCTCAGTCCACACTGACAAACAATATTTGAGTGCCCAGGGCTAATTCTGTAGACTTCTTAGAGTATGTAAAGTCGAAGTGCATTGTCAATCATAACACTAACCTGTCTGCTGATGTTGTCCCTGTCCCCACTACAGTGACTGTGGGGCAGAAGAGAACATGATTTTTACAAAGGTGACACATCACAAAACGTTACAATACAGAGTTGGTGTAATCATTAAAAATCCAAGAAAATGAAAGTGAAAACAAGTGCTGTTATTGATTTTCAAAGAAATCAGCCACTGAACAGTAAGTTGAACAAAGGCAAAAGGCAACAGTATGCAGGCAAACATTAATTTTGTAACTGTCACAGTTAGGTCAGGAGATAAAATTGCTACAAAGCACTGACTGATATTCTGGGTCAACTGTTTGATACAGCTTTAAAAAAATGTCCAGCTCTAACTGAGACAATATCTCCATTTGTGATTACTGTGTGTGTGTGTGTGTGTGTGTGTGCGCGCGCGCGTGCGTGTGTAACTAGACAATAGCAGCTCTGCTTTCCCCACAGGAACACCCAGCTACACATCTGGAGATGGCTCCTGTGACACTCTGAAGCAAACAGGAAAACCTCATCATCACAGGCCAGGCTGCTCTAAATTTAACCATCACTTCACTGTGGTCCAGTTTCAGGAAAATGAATGTTGCAAAGGAAAAGAGCAGGAAAAGGAAGGGAGGAAAAGGGGAATTTTCTTTGTTACCGTCTTCGTCCACAGAGAGGTGTCTGATGATGACCGGAGTGGTGTAGGCTGGCGTGATGACTGGCACATTCGACGGGACGGTGTAGCCACAAGGCACAGGCACAGAGTAGCCGGAGGGCACCCCGGCACTGCTGTTCACATCATGGGCACCAACCTCCTTCTCACTGGCTGGTGGGATGGCAGAGGGAGGTGGGCTCTGCTGGGGCTGCAGCTGCTGTTGGAGGGGAGTGATGTCAATCACTGAGTAGGGGCTGACTTTGGGCTGAGTGGTCACCCTGGAGACTGGTGTGCTTGAGGAAGGATCCTCATTAGTATTGCTCTCTATGGATCAAAATGAAAAAAAAAAAGTTCAGGGATCATATGAGTAACATTTCTCAGAATTCTGGTCTAGGATAAGTTCATGCCATTTATCCTTATAATAAATATAGTTTGACGTATTGAAGGAAATCGATTCTAGATCAGCATTTTCACTATGAGATGCTTTACAAATATGAATCCAGTTCTGATTAAGAGTCACTGTTTATTTTAGTGAACGCTCTGATTATCATAAAAAACCAAATTCAGCTAAGACTAATCCAAACAGTCATGTTACCTCAGCATGAAACATAACTGGGTGAAGAGGTAGTTAAAATAATGACCTTTTTTTTTGTTTGTTTGACCTCAGAGGGCAGTCATCTCTCAAAAGTGTATGCCAGATAAGTATGTACAGTAACCATTAAAGAATCATTTCTCTGCACCTAATCTGTTTGTTGCTTGTATGTTTTATGGGCATTCTCTGTGCTGTTCGAAGAAAACAATCACTGGTTAAATAGCTAAAATCATTGCCCTCAACAAAGAGCCAGTTTCCCTATTTTAGCTATATTCAGTGCTCACAAAGATAAATCAACTAACACCACAAGTAGTGCACACCTCAGCCAAATGAAGGAGAAAAACTCAGGCATTCAGCTTAAGTAGCACCCTTTTCTAAAAATAGAGGAGCAAGCTGTTACAAAGACAGGTGGTCTGGTCAAGTCCAAGGATCACTTAGTGCCAGACAAAGAAACTAGTGAGTAAGGTTTAAGCAAGGTGTCGTTACCACAAATATTTCACACAGTTGAGTCATTCAGTTCCTTTTTGGGGGAGAGAAAAAGCCTGTGGTAATGTTTGTGGTCTGATTCTCTGTCTGACATCATTTGTTTCTTCAGGGGGTACAGCTGACACAACTCACCCTTGGCTACTAACTCTGAAGACGGGTCTCTTGCGCCCTCTGGTGGAGGAGGTAAGTCATTTTCCATGCTTCCTCCTGTGACATTTGGGCATTGCTCCTTTGGAAGTGGAGCTAAATCGCTCTCTTCCGCAGCAGCAGTAGCAGCAGGGGTGGTGGCAGTCGTACTGCTTGAGTTGGAGAGGTCCTCTGGAGGTGGGGGAAAGTTTGTCTCTGAGACTGGGGGCTCTGTGTTTGACTGGGAGCTTTGCGGGGTACTGGAATGAGCTGGTATGACTGGGACTGTTAGTTCAGCACCCTCAGCTCCATAGTCCTGTGCAGGAGGCGCAGGGGGCGGGCGGTCGGCCTCCGGAGCGTCGTCTCCACTGTCATCAAAGTCAAACCGCTCACCTTCATCATCCTCATCTTCGTATGAGGCCCCATCTGTCAACACTGAGAGAATAAGGAGAAAAAGAGGGATAGAAGATGAAAAAAGAAGGATAGAAGGTGAAAGAGGGAAAGGACTACGTGAAAAAAATCGTATGGGAGGGAGAAGGAATAATAGCGTGAGGGGGCAAGCTGAAGATTCATATTTCTACGTAACACAAAGCTGACAAAAATATTTGTATGTAGTTCTTTAACTGAAAGGTCTATGCTGTCTGGAAAAAAATCATGCAGTACACATCACCTCAACTACAGAAAATGTAAGGAAGTGAACCAGTTACAGGTTGGTAATAATTGTGCTGGATAAGATTCTAAGAGTCTTACACACACTACAACCAGAACAGAGTCTGCATACAACTAATTCTCCACCTCCATAGCTACTTCTGTCATTCTGCTGTTGTTTGTGGTTTGGGAGTCTGTGGATCACTCTTTTGATAATATATAGCAGGCTCATTCTACAATTTATGTGGCCCTAATGGGCTGCAACAGCTATGTGTTTCAAATCCCAATTTAACTAAAAGGTATCCAATTACATTTTATTTTGTGTTACAATCACATTTTGTTAAAACAACAATAAAAAAATGTATTCTCTATGTAGAAGGGATCATTCAGAGAGCTATTTAGTTATTGAAAATGAGCCTTCTGTATGTTACAGCAGGACACAGAAAAGATGAAAGAGGGAGCAGCAGTGAGGTGTGTAGCCAAAGACAGGAAACACAATTAACCACACAGGAAATAGGGTCGTCACACCATGCAGTGACCAGGAACAGCCCAGTTTCCTTTCACTGCCAAATCCCAGGGCACAACGAGCCCGAATGTAGAATGGAATGTTTGACAAGCATTGACTACTATGACTTGTGAACATCTCCATGTGTCTTCTTCAAAAACGTTTGTTTTTAACGTAAGAACAGCCTACAGAAAAGTAGAAAAATCACCTGGTCTTTCAATCAGATGAAACAAAAAGACAACATTTGACAATTACTTGCTTCCTTTAAGCTTTTATTCCAAATCTTCAAGGCTGGGCAAAAAAAGGGTATTTGGTGTCGTGACTCATGATGAGCACTGAGAGCTCACCAAAGAGAAGATATTGTGAAAAGATCTCCTTCATCCTAACCATACACTACCACAGCTCGAAAGACAGGAACTCTGGCTGAGGAGAAAAAGCAAAACACACACACACACACACACACACACACACACACACACACTCTTGCTGCTTTGGGTTGCCAAAAGAGATGTACTCACTGACAACTTGAAAGAGTGTGTGAAATCAAAGGAGAGGATGAGAAGGAAGGTTAGAGAAGAGGAAGGAAGCTTGGAAGACTTAAGGCTGTAACAGAGCAAGCTTCTTTGCCAGCTCAGTGAATCATCTCTGAGAAATGGCCAAAAGGCATGTCGTCTATTCAGGCCTTCTAGCCGAAACACATCACTCCTCGATGATACACTGGCACTCCTGTAATGCTTGCCTAACCAAGGCTCAGGAAATAATGTTTCCACTGCCAGACAGCGTTATCGCTTAAAGTCAACAAATCTCTATCACCATGAGCTGGCTAGTCTTCACACTCACAAATACCAGAGATTCCTCACTTTAGCTGCCTTTAAGAGAGGTATCAGAACTGTGCAATGGACACAGATTTTCACGGAAAAACCTGGTATTCCTCTCGGAGATTCTGGTTCCATGTGATGGCACTGACTGACACTAGTTCATATCCTGACACTTAATGTCTCTCAAAACAGCCCAGATTCAGCTCATGTGGCAATTTCCTGATGTCAAACCCAGTATGTTTACAAAGTGGCTACAATGTTTCTACTGACTTGCTTGCCTAACACGAGGACTCTGAATGAAGAACTTGTCATTCTCAATCGCTTTTTTTCTTTTTTCTTTTTGGGAGCAGGTTGTCTATGTAGAGTCACTAATTTGTGGTGTGCTGACAGGAGGGTGGATGCTACTGTGAGTTCAATATAATTACACCTCCCCCACAATTCAGAATTCCATTCTTAATCCTTGTTACATAAAAAAAGTTTTCATTATATTATTAACCACAAACACAATAAACAACTGACAAATCTACCCACTGAATAGATGCACTGAACTGCGGAGCTTTTGCTGGAACCTGCAGAGTTCTTGAAATAAAATGCAATCTTTGCACTTGCATTCCCCTCACTTCTCATTAAGCCATTCCAGTGTGCTTAGTGCCTCCTGGATATGCAACTCTCAGGAAAGCAAATGTACAATACAGTGGTGTGGCCTCCGTGAACCTTCTCAGAGCAGAGCGGGTGACAGCTCTCTCGTCCCCTGCTTCTCTAAATCTCTGCTCTATTAACCAGAGTCGTCAGCTTATGATGCTGTGGGCTGAGACTGCGATCTCTGATCCTAACTACCCACTCGTCAAGGGGATAGCTGCTGGTGGAAAAACAGAGGCTGACAGAAAGAGAGAAAGAGAGAGAGAGAGAGAGAGAGAGAGAGAGAGAGAGAGAATGAGGGATGGTAAGGAAAGGAATGGAAAGAAGAAAGAGAGTGGAAGAGGGGGAGGGAAGGAAAGAAGCTGAAAAGGAGCCATCAGTTCTCCACTCTAATCTCTGGCAGATAAAGCATCAGAGTGTTTCCACATTCAGCTCTCAGGACCGAGGTTGAACGTTCGTGTTCAGGAAAAGAATGCCAACTCATCCTGCTATTCTTCCAGAAAGTTTGTCCTATAACTACAGTGGTTTTCCTGACAGAAATGTGGAAACTGCAGTGGAATGTCATGATGGAATAAAAAAAAAAAAAACAGTTTGCACCATAATTACAATGTTCAATACCAAAAAGAAAGCGAATTGCAAAATTAACTTCATAGCAGCAGCTTCCATCCCCAAGGTTTCAGCAATGATCTTACAGTGAGCTTGGATTATTCCAAACTGAAATCAATATCTGAAGCTTAGGTAAATGTGATATGTTTGCCTGACATCTGCTCCCTGATATGCTGTTTAATACCTGTATGGATTTAGACATGGATGACTGGACATGGATGTGTTATTAGCTCAACACACTGGATTTGTCTCCAGTTAGATCCATTGTTGATTCATAAGCACAATATAGATTCTGTTCCACGGACTCCCCTCACTATTCTACTGTTTGCTGTTCAGTAAAAGTTAGTCAGCAGGTCACTCAGTGGCCTCCGTGACCGGGGCCAACTCGGCTGATCTGTGTGAATGTCATGCTGTTTGGTGTGGATCTGTACTCTGCCTCATTCAAAACCTTTATCCCCTCGTGACTTTTCATTTCTTTTACAACCCCTCTGTGTCTCTCTGTCTCATTATCTTCCTTATATTGTCCACCTTCTCGTCCTCCTGTGTTCTCTCTCTCTCTCTCTCTCTCTCTTTCTCTGGCACTGTGTTGATACTGAAGCTCAGTGTGTCCTGGCTGCAATGCTTCATTTCTTGTCCTCCTCTGCACTCATTCCTTCACTCTGCGGCCCCCGTGCGCCTTCGTGGCTGAGGCATGAGGAATGTGTTTGCACACACACGCACACACACACACACACACACACACACACACACACACACACACACACACACACACAGTCTCTCTCTCTCTGTTTCTCAGTTTACAAATAATACAATGTTTCTGCACTGCTGCTCCACACTCTTATACATTTCATACAGCCGTAATGAAAGCAATACCGTAAAATACACTGCATCTATTGTGTGTAACGTTCAGACCAGGTATGTGATTTTCTCTGTTTCTTTAAAATGATTTTTAAAAAGCTCCTTTTCATGCAGAGCTTTGTGTCACAGCATCTGAAATGTAACTCCTTCTACTCTGATATATGAAGAGACACTCCCCACAGCAGGAAACATAACCACTGGTCCTGCATCTACTGCTTCCTTTTTTCTAAAGCGTTGGTTACTTTTCACCTGCAATCACCCTTCCTCTTTTGCCAGGTAAAAGTAACACAAATACATGTGGTGAGCTTGTTCTTGGGTAAGTAAGCCATGCTTTCTCTGTTTCCCTTTCATGATACTTTGAACATGCTTTGGTAAATGAGACCCAATAAGACAGTGCAGTACATCTTACTTTCGGGGGGAGGGGGAGGGAAGTCCTCCAAGTCCATGTTGAGAACTCTTGGTCTGGTCAGAGATTCACTCAGCTGTCCGCTGTGTCTCGATCACACTCAGATGCCTCCCTGCAGGAACGGGCGAGACATACCATCAGGAACAACCCACAGGATACCAACACAGAACCTGATAAATCCGCATGTTATCAGTGTCCATATACACTCTGGATTAAAACAGCTTCTCCTAGTACATGTGCATCTGGAAGAAGATCCCAGATTTCACAACATGCAAACCGTCGTTTTGAAAAACAACACAAAAGTTCCACAAATATTTATATTCTAAAACATGCTTGCACAACAATGTTAACTATGTGTGTCTAATACTTCGTACCAGGGCCATTTTCTGGAGCTTAAGCAGTTTTTTCTTTTCACTTATGAATCACAGTTAATTTATTACCCGCAAGACAACTGTGGTTTGTGTTGTGCCTGCTTGAGCCAGAGACACACAGACCAAAACTAATGTGAGTAAATTATATAACGAAAACAAAAACAAACACACTCGGCTGTAGCAGCAGAGGTCTGCTCAATCACATTTGTATGATGTGCCAGAAAAACAAACAGCCCATTAGGCCAGCGTGGCAGTCCTGCTGAGGACAGCAGTTGTGTCCTGTTGCTTTGTAAATGGCCTTCACAAACATTAAAAGATATTCATTGCTTGCTTGACAGCCCTCCCGTGCAAGACGTGCATTTAAAATGCACAGCAGGAAAACCTTTCTAATGTATAATCTTTCATTCTTAATGTGAATGCTACATCCTTACCTTTCCAATTTGACAAATTAGAAGATGGAAAAATACTCATTCGTTCTGAACAAAGCCTCCTAAAATAGAAGCTATGAAACACCTGAAATCACCCATGAACAATTACATCCAACATGTTTTCATGTTTGTACAAAAAAAAAAAAAAACAGAAACAAGCTAACGATTTTTCTGACCTCTTTACTTATTTGCTTTGTGGGTGAGAGAATGAGTTTAAAGAGGGATGTGAATATGCTGGTGAGTACATTCCCATCGTAGTAAAGTCAAATGAACGGGAGCTAATTATTCCCTTAGGCGCAGGTCAGAATTAATGATGCAATGAGAACTCACTTCTAATTCAGGTCATATTTAACACTCTTCTAAAATCTGTGGATCATTGATTTCAAGGGGGTCCATGATCAGTGGGCATGTCATTTTCTGATCAGTCAGGCATGTCCTTGTTTTCCAAATAAACACGACTAGTTTCCCTTGATTTCTGGTATATTTCACTGAAAACATGCCAAAGCAGTTTGAGCCAAACTCCTGTTTCCATTACTGTGGCACATTAATCCCCCTAAAGGTGTTAACAACTCCTGCTATGGCCTCCTGAAAGCCTTGAATATCAGCTATCATCTAAAATCACTTACCTGTCAATCAATTACACTGTGCTACCTGGGTAGCTTTACGTTTTGCTGGGGGACTAATGTCACCTACAGTACAAGCCGAAGCAGGAAAATGCAAATATTGTGTACATGCACAGACATGACAGGACAACCCCATCACAGACCCCGTTCTCTTTCCTTTGAGACTTCACTCGAAGTTTCACTACAACAGGACAAAAAAGAAAAAAGGACCAACAATGCTTCCTTGAGTTTCTGTGGCTTCCACAGAATAGGTCAATAGAGCAGTGATGTCATTCCATAGAATAAGAAGCTCCTTGTGTGGATTCGTCATGTCATGAACGCAGATAGCTCAATGGCAGAAGAAGCACTGTAACTTTCTCAGGGGCCTTGTGTGAGCTTTCTATCAGTGAACTTAATAGGATCTTAGCACATTCATGTACGCGAGTACCACCCTAGAACAATGAACAATGTTAATAAAAGCTATCACATGAGATTTAACCCTCATTCCCTGCACAGTGCGACATAAAGAAGAACATCTGTTAAGACTATCCACAACTTTGTGCTAAAAGCTCGTTAGAAATTTGATGTAAACCAGAATAGTGTATACGAATGTAATGGGCTTAGATGGACTGCTGCCCTGGTCTCTGCATGGTGCAATAGGATTGCATATCTCCCCTCTTTACTTTAAATGGTAATGTATAGGCATAGTGGCATTAGATGAAACAGAGACAAGCTTGTGTGTGATTAAACCATTCCTTGACATGGTGGAATAAGGTCTCTTCTGAGGAATTAACTGACACTGTACAATCTGAAAATACCTCACAATTAAAATAACCATTTTTTGTAAGATGCCTCACAGTTAAACAAACATATTTAAATTCACATTTCTAATAGCTGAGAGCTAATATAGCTAGAGCTCTTTCACTATTTTCTCTTGGTGTCTTGGTCTTAAATCTCAAACATGACTATAAAGCCTGTCTGAAATATCACTTAATTGCACATTATATGTAATGTCATATGTAACTCATTACAGGATTTTACTGTTTTAACTGTGGGGACTTTTAGGAGTGAGATCACATTCAGACACATTCTCTCTCCCAGTTAACTCCAGGCCTTCCCACCTGACTCCTGTGATTTTACCTCCCTGCTTATCTGTTTGCTAGAGGAGAAATGGACACAGACTGTTGACTAAATTATATCCTGTGCCCTGTAGGCTGCTGCTACTGTGGCCACCAGAGCTGAGCATTAGCCCTCATTCAGGACTTCAGTATGGCGTGACTGCTTATTACGGACAGCATGGTGCACAAAAAAAAAACCGTGCACACATCTCTGAACAGACAATGAGAGAAAAAAATTATATGGATATTAATTTCAAACTGATTCCTGAATTCATGGGAATAGACTACTACTAATAGACTACTAGACTACTTTCCTGCTGGGCAATGTCAATATACTATCAGATCATGATTTTGACAAAGTTTTTGGTCAAAGGGGACAACATATTTATTTATTTTAACTTTTACTTTTTGGTCATAAGACACAGCAGTACCTTACATCCCAGTCTTTTATAATTCCTTACATCTCAGCATGTTTTTGATATACCTAACTGAACGGAAAGGTATGTGTCTTAACTTACTTTGAGGGGCAGCTAATCTGCTCTGCATTCCTCTGAACCTTGGTCTGCTAAGAGAGGATGAGATGAAACACTTGAAGGGTGGAAGGAAGCTGATGTCAGATTTTCTGAAGCGTGTCTTTACAAGTCTCTGGTGCGGCTCTGTGTGCAGTTAAACTCAGGAGAGAGCCATTCAATTAAGGTTTCAGGATAATGCAGGGAATCTGTTACACTGTAATCACAACACTACTGAAGAGTCAATGTGGAAAGTAAAAAACTAAAAATCCCAAAACAGTAGCAGTTAAATGCGCGCTGAAGCGGTCATTTATGAGAATACATAAATGGAGATGATCATCAAAGTTAACTTCTTGTATGATGTCTAAAATCCTGAGAGTGTGGGATCCTAAGAAATTTCTCCATAGTGGTTCTACAGAATGCTTGCAGAAAGAGCACAGGAGAAAATATTCTAAAACAGTGGTTTTGTTTGGGGCTGAAAAGTTCTGGAGTCATAACAATCTCTTAAGCACATCCGATGCCCTGTATAATCCCACATGAGATATGACGAAGCGCAAGCCCTCCTAAATGAGTCAGAAACTCCCTGTCTCTCCTGTTAGCGCCTGCCTCTCTGTCAGCCAGCCAACCCAGTCAGCTTTTTCCTCCCTCTATTTTTGTCTGTCAGCCTCCCTGCCTGCCCAAAGACCACTTGTTTTTCTGTCATTCTGTCAAAAATTGGACAAAATAGACTTTGACACCTCTCTCAAATTTTCCTGAAATTGTTACTGATGGCGAGGATGTTTGCTTCTGTCAATTGTTCTCTGGAGAAATGTTTTCCAGAATGTCAGATCAGTTCTTTCAACCCAGTTTATCTTTGAATCTCTCCTACAATAGGGACTACATAGCCATTGTAAAATGTAGGCCTTGAGGGTGGAAAAGCAAAAGGAACAAGTATATCTGAGAGTCTAAAAGTTACAATAATGGTTATACTGAACTTAAGTTCTCTTTTCCCTTTTTTTGTTCTTTCTTTTATCTCTTCAGAAAAATTCTCCTTAAAATTTTGAGTCCATACTGTCAAACTGTAACTTCATCTATCCGTGGCTGCATAGGGTTATTGGTCTCTATGCCAGTGCTAGTACTGTACTCAGAGCTCTATTACCACTGCACTGTGTTCTCCAACTATGAGCAGAAATTGGATAACAATGGCATTCTGTGATGGGAGAATGTGCTGTACAATACAAAAACAAATCCCTCTCTCTCTCTCTCTCTCTCAAACACCTAAATCTTATGTTTTCTTTCTTCTTCTGTCTTGTCACTCTGTTTCTGTCTTTGTCTTTCTTTCTTGCAGACATGGAGCCTGGCTGTGCCACTTTTATAACATGTGGAGGGGGAGGAGGAGGAGGAGGGGGAGGAGGAGGGGGAGGAGGAGACAAAAGAGACATACCACAGAGTGATCAGAACACTGTTTGCCCTGTTCCACTGCCCCCACAAACTCCACAGCTCAGAGAGCTTCTTCATCTCCGCTTCAGCTGTCTTAAGGAGACCAATGAAAAGCACTGCACCAACATCAGCTTTCATCACCCAGATCTCACCAGAACACACCTCAGGAAATGACGAATCGTCTTACTGTCATTGTATAGCTCTGAATGCATTTTGGTTGACACAATTAATCACAGAGCGCACTGTTAGAACGTGTTACGGGTCATTCTGGCATGCTAAAACATTGACTGGGACAAGGCAATCAATATCCCTTCAAACCTAACTGCTCAGACTAATTATATGGAGTGTGGAAAAAAAGGATGCAGGAAGAATGTGTGCCCTCAGGCACAGGTCAGTTTCCCAACAGACTGGTGTGTGCTGGTACTGGTTACAGAGAACTGTAAGCACATAGATCAGACACTGTTCAACTGCACTCAGTCATTTCACCTAATGTACTGATTTAGTCAGTCGTAATGATCACTGATCAACTCAGTTTGTCCCTCATGTACTTCCACTCTCAGCAACCACATGAACACAGTTTTTGAATCTTCTGAGAGAGCATGAAGGGTCTTGTCTCTTGACAGAGTATGACATATGGCAACTTTCATTCCTTGAGGGTCACAATGAAATAATTAAAGAACCCATATATTTTTCAACAAAATGATCTTTTTAGTCTGAGGAGCCTCCAGACCAAGAAACATATTCTCTTACTAAGAATATTATTCACGATTATGTGAACATAATTATACTTTTTCACCAGTAACCAGAATAAAATCCCCTTTTTCCAGCTGAAGGACCCTCCCTGTTTGAAGCTTTGAACATAGGGGTTCTGAGGGAAAATGACAGGCTACACTAAATGCGCACACATGATGCTCACCACTGAGGACCAGTTACTCTAAAACAAGTTTCCCACCCTCTCACTCAAGGAACGTATACCAGATCCACAGAATCTAACAACTGTTTTTTCTTTGCTTCTGTCACTCTAAAAATACACATGACATTTTGCAAAATGTCATACTTTTCTGGAACAATCTCACATTAAAAAAAATTACATTCAAATAAGACTTTGAATGGTCTGAAATTGGATTGGTTAAAATGCTCCTCATAGTGTTCTCTGGATTTTTCAGAGTGTGCTGTGCTTGACAAACTGACACTGGGAGAGTCTAGCATGGCAGCAAAATGCAGGCCAAGTGTATGAGGCCAGAGAAATTCTATGTTCACTGGCCTCTTAATAGCTCCAAACACATTTCAATATCAATAGAACAAATAGCTCCACAGCACATCCAGCCTGGGATAATGCCAGTCAAACCCAGTCTGTCTCAAAGACTCTGTGTGTCAGAGCTGAGAGGCATCGTGCGGTTTGTCTAAAGGAGAGTGTTGATATGTTGGGCAAAGACAAACAAGTCAGTAAACCTCTGTGTTATGAATGGTACGATGATTGATATGAAATCTGTCAAGAACAGTGACATAATTTTGAAATAAAAACAATGATTTGCACAAGTAAGGCATGAGAAGTAATGGTGCAGGAAGACGTGGAACAGGTTTAAAAATGTGATACTGATCAAAGCAAACCATGACAAATGAAATATAAAACACTGTACACTGTCAACAGCATATCCACCATTTCAAAATTCTGTTTGCTTTTCTGTGTGTGTGTGTGTGTGTGTGTGTGTGTGTGTGTGGGGTCAGTATCTCCAAGTAACGCTGGCTTTTAGAGTTTAGCATATTATTATAACTACGTATACTGTATTTACAAACAATCTACAGAGGTAACATTTGTGCATCTGTGAGAATTTGTGCAGATATTTGTCTTCTGGGCCAGCTGTCACTAAGTTACGTGCTGATTCCAGTCAAAATTTGTTAATGGGATGTGCATGAACTCTATGGCCAAGACTGTAGAAAAATGAGAGGCAGACCCTCTGTGCAATGACGAGTTCTCTGGCCAAAAATACTTTGCTAGGGTCTCAGGGGCTTTCCATAATCTCCAACAGATCAGAGAGACTAGCACACTGGACACAGAGGCTTTAGCAATTAGCAGCCAGATTCCAATTGTATTAAACCAACTAATATAAATCATGAATAAATCTGATATAAAATAAGTATCTATGTAATAAAAACAAAACTATTATGAGGGCGTGGTATTAATAAGGGGCAGTTGACAGTGTTTGTTCTATTCCATTGACACATTATTCTAAAGTGCCACCCCCCCCCCCCCCCCCGTCCCCTGTCCCCATACAACAATTAATACAACACCAGAGCTGCCTCCTCGATTTGCAGAAATTACTTTGACAGGCAGGCAGAGTTTTTGCTCACATCTAAGTGAACCAGCTATTTGCTAAACAAATTACCAGCAATGTGTGCAAATCTGACCTGCTCCAAAACTTTCTGGTGCACTGATGCAAAGTAAATTGGACAAGCATGACGCCAGACAATACATGAGCACACATCAAAGAGCTCACCATATCTAACCCATCTCTAGAGCTGCATTCCCTAAGGCCTAAAGATTCCTAAAAGTACCACTCTGATTGATAGAGCGTGGAGGAAATTCTCATTACTTTTGTAAAACTGTATAGGCCTAAGTAGGGGAGCTCTTCTGAATAAAAGGAACATTCCTGAAATGTTCTGCATTGCTGAAGGCATGCCCTCAGCACACCACCACGCATGACAGAGGGGTACTAAGACAGAGTTTGGCAAAGGCACGGAAATATGACTATAAGTATAGACAAGTGAACTCTTCCTCTCAGCTGAGCACTGTAGAAGATTACTCTGTTCAAATTCTGTGCCCTAGAATATCTCCATATAACACAATGTTCTATATATTCTCTTATTATCTTCCAGGATTAGTCTTTTGGGATGGCATGCATTTATTTTAGAAGAAACAGTGAATTTTGCATTTGTTTGTGTTCATGTTACATATTTAGTAAGACATCATTATCATACTTTAGTTTTGTCACAGGTCAGCGGCAGGTCAAAAACATTGTCAGTTGAGAGAGTTTATCATGTTTTATATCCCTTATTTGAAGACCAATATGGAGTGTATCTGTGACCTCTAGGGAGGACAAGGACTTACACTCCCTTTGGATTTTTGAGTGACAGCACTGGAAAAGATCTAAGGCAACTTTTCAATCTTCTCCAACGTCATTAATTTACAACTCAGTGCATACAACTTGTGCATTATTACTGTGACAGGTGTCAAGAGATAAGATAAATGAGAGAGCCTTCCCAAAATTGAAAATAATTAGAAAAATGAGGGGAACAGACACACGTAAATTGAGGGTGAATATCTATACATGCTGAACCGAGCACACAATAAAATCACAGCCCTTAAGTAAACATTTAGAACACATGCGATAGCTACAGCACATACAGTAAATTTGGTGTTATACATCTACAACTACTACATAGTATAACATGTGACCCACACCAAAAACGACTTCAAGTGACCTCACGTATCATCACACAGGTAAACCATTTCACTGTTACATCCCTAATGTATCTTTGTAATTCATAAGGAAGCCACACTCCAGCCTCAGTGATTTTAGCTGTAACACGTAAGCTGAATTATTACACGTAGACGAAAAAAATCAAGACAACATGCAAAAACAGCTACATTCCGATAAAGCACCTTCGTAGACGACTTTAGTTTAAGAATTTAAACTAACATATTCCTGAGTTTATCTTGTGTAATAAAATTCATTTTTATTGATATAACTTGGCGTTTTTAACCGCCACGTTCTAACGGGAGAGTCCTGGCGAAAACTGGGTGTCGCAGAAAGAGAGTTTAAAGCAGAGAGAAGGTGGATTTTTTTGTTTGCCTTCTTTCCCTTTTTAAATTGGCCATTGAGAAATGTCTGGTAATTTTTTTTAAAACTCTACTCCGAATTTGGGTGGACTACATGTTAAACCCTTTCGATAAGTTGAAAACCATTTGTTTTGAAGATTTCCTAAATTCCACAACTTTGGACGTGTACAAGAATTCCAGTAACTTTAACGACATATATATCAGACACTCACCATGTTTCTTGTTAAGCCGCAGTATTTGATGCCTGTACTCAAATTCTCCGGGAAAACTTTAGATAAACAGAGCCGAAAACACTATCGGAAAGACAAGCGCATCTAATGGAATTCTCTTTTCCCAGTTTCCACAAGCAGTTTCTCCAGTTTTTCCAAAATGCAAGTTGATCCCTCAGCGACCTCACCTCCTGCTGGAAAGTCATTGGTGGAAATTTGTTATATGAACCTCTTATTGGCTAAACTGGACCTCAATCACATTCCGTAGGTTTCTTGGTGTGGATGTAATACATGCGTTCCAGTGTATACCACGTGACCTGTGAAGTGGCTTACTTCAAACAGCTGTGCAGTTAGTTACAGAGGTGCAAAAATGTAGCAGTTCCACTTGATCGGACGTGTCCTGTGCTCTCAAGCTAGATTTTTCCCCTCTTTTCGTACGTGTATCTGAAGTCAACCAACTGTTGGTCATGCACAATTTTGAGATTCAAATGGATTTAGACTGGATATTCCTTAGATTCGAATGTGTTGTATATATGTGTATGTGTATCCATACACACACACACATACACACACACACACACACACACACACACACACATATGTGTGTGTGTATGTATTTCTCTTTTTAAGTTTCCAACTTGAAGTGGTTACAACCCTCAGCTCAATAATATGAATTTTCTCCCTTTCATGTATCTTTCATGCATCTGCGTTGCTTTTTTCAAATTTACTGAGGTTCCCTACTTTATCCTTTCCTTTTCCTAATCTTTTTTTAAAAATATAAATGACATTTTTGTTTGTGTTTGTTTGTTTTTCCAAAGAAGTAGATAACTGTTAACATGATGATTTCAAAGCATGCTTTACAGCACATTTACCTTGGGTGAACAACTGGTTCTCATATTCTGTTAGCATAACAGCACATAAATCTCCTCGAGTTTTAAGACAAAAGAAAGATGATAGAATTTTCAGGTGGCACCTAAAGAAAATGATTGCGCAGACAGACAAATATGTAAGTTGCAAGAGAACTGTGGTGTCACGATCCAGATTAGGGTCGAACTTCACATACTTGCTTTAATGGACTTTGAAATTAATGGCTCAGTGTATGACCAGACATCACTGTCATATCTGACCTTGAATATCATGGCTGTTTTTTAAAGATCAAGCTCAAAATAATCAATGTAAGACATTAGTGGTAAAGAGCACAGCTCAAAGAACCCTGTATCATACTCTACTGCCACCTGATGGTCAAGAAAAGAACTGCAATGCATGCAGTAATTATTACAGAGAACACAGCACATCCGGTTGCTGTAACTGTACAGGCCTAACCCTCAAAGCCTTTACACTGACAAAATATGAGGTGCATTTATCTTGATAGACATATAATGCAAGTTGGTCCGTCCAGAAAGTGTACATGCTTTCACAGTGTTGTAGTAACTTTTCTCTGCTACTTACACTGCAAAGGCAGACCACGATTAGACACCTCATACAAAAAGAAATGCTAATGAAAAACTGTCAGCTAAATAAACAACTGCTAATAGAAAATATTTAGTTATTACAAGGTTTTATTAACTGTTCCTGCTGTAAAAGATTGGTGAAAACACTGTTGCGGTTATTGAAATAAATATAATTTAAATTAACTTCCATGGTCCCTGTGCGCAAATCATGCACAATGAAAACAGCATTTCACTGAAATATGCCAGTGTAGGGTGATCATGTAACAAGAGATTGAAAAAAAAATTAGATTCCAAAAAATGGTAAAACAGACAGGCACATACTATGAAAAAGGCCAAAGGCCCATCGACATAAAGCCAAAAGAAACTTCAGTGAAAACTGGAGATTAATAATAATTTTATTAGCAGTCCTTCAGCATGTACATTGGACTGTTTGAAACATCACAATGACAAAGTTGCTGACCTGAAAGAAAGACATCAGTAAAACTATAAACGAAAACTTTAAGTTAATCAGTTAGTAAATGAGCCAGTAATACTAAGTTGGAAGATGTGACACAATAGGAAAATTAAAAACCTTAAAGCCCTTAAACCATCAATACTGAAATAACAACATCATTTTACACTGCTCTGCATGTCACATGTAAACTCTGTAAGCTTTGTTCAATTCAACATAGTATGAAGCTATCACTATTTTGTCAGTTATCACAGGCCTGTTAATTACTTACTGGTTTGTCTATTATCAATGTCTTCAAATCTACTGAAAATGAACAGTAACTGTTTAATACAACACATGATCTCAGTGGTGAGATGTTCAGAAAGAAATGAAGTAAAAAAAAAAAAAAAAAAAGGGGGAAAAAAAGGAACTCACTAAAGCACTCACTCCCTCGCCCTAACCCTCAGTCTCACCCCCCTCGCAACACACACACACACACATACACACACACACACACACACACACACACACACAAAGTCATGACAACGACCCTTCCAAAGAGATCATTTCACTTTTCACTGAAACAAAAAGGGTTTGTCTGCAGAACAAGGAGTCTACTCTAGTCTACATTTGGTATGGGACAAACCCTTATTAGCAATCCATGGCACAAAAGGAAAGGGTTTTATTTGTACAAAAAAAATAAAACATAAAACATCCCCAAATCCAAATAAAAATTCCTATGAAAGAGAACAAACATCAGAGAATGCGGGGGCATTGAAATAGATTTTCTAGTTATGGCACTGAAACTGTACTAGGCAAAACACATGGGACATGATATTAAAATACAATGAATGAGAAAAAAACGCCAACTAAAGAAGGGCATAAATGAAGATCCATAATTTTCAGGTGACTATTTAGCTCAAGGTGTTTCTGTACCTTACCAGAACAGCCCTGAGTGCACCTGGCAGGTATGGTAAAATACACTAATAACAGCACTTTGGCTCCAGTTTCTTTAAAGAAACACCAGAGCAGATCCATAAAAGTTACATGCCAAAAAGTTTGTGCAAGGTGCACTTAGGAGAGAAGGTGACTGTTGACTGTGACATTGATAGTACCCTCATCCATACATATGCAACAGAGCACACTTCAGACAGGAGTAACTCACAGCGCAGTAACACTTAAAAACATGTTCAGACACTTGCACACCACATGAAAACAAGTCATCATAATTTCATAAGGAAAGCTGTGAGGAAACTGAGAATATTTTCTGGCAAAATGGAAAGTTAAAAAGAAAAAAAACAAAACAAAAAAAGGTCATGCGTGTCAAGATGTGACATCACAAGAAAGGGCTTATAAATAAAAATACCCTTACATCCATTCTGCCATAACAAACAGTGGAACAGTTTTCTAAGTTGACTCACAAAGGTCAGTCATATCAACTGAACTGTATCTCATCTCCTTTCTCCATCACTATGGAAAACCAGTTCTGTGAATTCCCCAAGAAATGGTTGATGGTGTAGGACTGTACATTAAAGCCCATTTTCTATACGCATCTATCTAAATATTTTTTAAATGGTTAAAGACAGTTTTACCCAGAAGTCATTGAGGACAGTCCTGTGTGTGTACAGGCCTGAAGTCACTTGTCCTAGGTCACATGCCATTCCTGCACTGATGACTCAGTCACACCTTCATTCTGACAGCAGTACCCAGCAGCAGCAGCTACACTCTCATACACACACATGCGCACACACATGCACACGCACTTTTCTTTTACCACAATCTAGAAATCAGCTGGCATGGGGTTTTTTGCGGTTGTGGACCGGGCCGTTGTCCGGGGCGGGCTTATTGCTGAAGTTCCAGTCAACTGGATTGAGGAGCTGCATGGTCTTCTTGTGAGTCCAGATGGGATTGATGATCAAGGTGAGAAGGGCCAGACCACTAAAAAACAGCAGTCTCTGGGGCAGGGCCACGTGGCTGTTCAGCTCCTCCAGGTGATTCCAGCTCACCCACCACATGTAATAGGTCAGCACCATGCGGCAGTGGAACATGTGGATCATGATCCACTGGTTGGCCTTCCAGAAGAGCGTCCGGGACCAGCCAGCCTGAGGAGAGGGTAGGGGTACGGACAGAGTATATGAAGGGATGTGGGTGAGTTCACGGAAGTAAAAAAATGAAAACAGACGTTTCCTATTTGACTATGTCAGTATTATTCATGAACTGAAATTCAATCTGAGAGAGCTGATAAACCCATGGCAAAATTTCTCCTCCATAATATATAACTTTAATTGATTTTAGGCAGTTTTGGAATTCATTGCATAGTTACATGAAAAATAAAACTGAAAAGCCACCAACTCTCCAAGCCTAAAAGTGAAAGCAAAATATATTAATTGTTTAAAATCATTATAATTTGATTAACGTGTAATAAATGTGTAGTATGTCATAGTGGCTCAAAACTCCAATAAATGCATTGGAATGATGGAAAAACCTGGGGGAAAGGCGCTGCTTCATCCATAATTACAGTAACACAAGAACAACACAAAATATGAAGTCTTCAAAAGACTGTTTCAGGCAGCAGATCAGCTAACTGGCTATGTGGTGCGGTTTAATGGTTTAGTGTAAAGTCCTCTGTAAAAGAAGTCTTACATGGTTGAGACACTGGTGGACTAAGAAGATACTACAGCATGAAAATCTTGTCAAACACACCATGAGAAACAGTCTAAGGTAGAAGTCTGTCTAACTTAACTACTTCCTCTGTTTTCTTTTCTGGGGCTTTGATAGTGATCTGACCACAGTTTCCCTTTTTCAGAAACTCAACAAAAGTGCACAAAAAACTGCATAGTGAAACAGACCTCAAAGAGTACCGTTAAAAGGGAACTGGAGAACTTTTAAGAAACATTTCAGGTTCAGTGGAATGGTTCTACTTCACACTTTTATTACCACTAACAACAAAAATATCTCAGATCCTATCAGATGCGCTCCGTGTTTGCTATGAACTGATTATATGCACCATTCAAATTTTGCAGTTCTTCTGCTTCACCACTGGAAAAAGTCAAAAATTTGACTATGTTCCCAAGGGCCAATTTTCCATGCACAATGTGTAGACCAAAACATACGCTACATAACTAATTACTTTTGATGCCATGACCAATCAGTTGTCAGAGGGATTAGACAAGAAGGGGAACAGAGTATGTTTCAAATGAAAACAAATGACAATGAGTGCAATTGGGGTCAACATCCCATGTTTAGGTCTAGTTATCCCTCTACCTCATTCTGCCTTACCTTCAACAGCATCCAAGAAATACAAGTGAATGGTGTGCTCATCTCCAACAGCAGGGTCACCATGGGCAGAAAGTGGCCTAGAGAGTCCCACACCACTGCTCCTGCGAACCCTGACAGGGCAAAGAAGTGGTGAACAGCCAAGGGCAGATCGAAGGAACGAAACGCCACATTAGAGGCATGCAACGCAACATTCTCAAAGAGAAAGAACCCTGTGGCCGTCAGCACGTTAAACCAAGACCAGTCCTCTTGTCCCCGCACCTTATCCGCACTCACTGAAGAGTCCTCCATTAGTGCCCGCAGCCCGGCTACCGTGCTCTGGATCCCAAAAACTGCCCGTGTGGCGGCCAGGTCCCAGAAAACCTTCTCCTTAGCAGTTAGATTACGGTAGGTGAGAAAGCATGCGGCAGACATGAGGTGTGAGAGGAGGAAGACAAAGGTGTAGACGGAAAACCCCAGGCCAATGATCTGGAAACGTAGGCTCCAGGAAGAGTAGTCCATAATGAAGATACTGCTGTGGAGATGTGGAAGGGCTTCGGGGACCTCCATATGGGACTTTTGTTTTTCACTCACAAACAACTTGTTTGATTTTTGATCGATGAGATTTTTTGGCAATCAGCTGTTGGATGCATTACCAATGAACAACCTGTAAATGAGTAGAGAGACTAGTAATACCATTGTTATCACTACAATGAGTATCCCACTGACATAATCAAATCCAACTAGTCAAAGGAACCCCCCCCCCCCCCCCCAACACAAAACATGACATTTTTATTAATCACAAGTTGAACGATGATTTCACAGTCAGCGAACCATTCATCAATGCAAGGTCTGCCCACACTCACAGGGGCCTATTATTTAAAATTACAGTGAATTTCTGTGCGATGTCCTCGAAATCTGCTAAAGCTATGTTCTGGTGTGGCTTTTAACGGAAACGGGTTATTTCAAACATTGGGGTGCAACTAATTAAATATGTCTTTACAATGCTCCGCTGTATTTGTGACTGTACAAAAAATCATTTTAAAACCTTTGATTTAAAAATTTGATTTCAGTTCACAAACCAGTTAGAAATCGTTAAAACTGCATAGCAAGTCTGTTTCAGCTTCTTGCAACTGATGCCGGAAAAATAAACTGGCAGCCTCAAAAGCTTCAAATGTAATTACTTTAACTTTATCACGCGAGGAACTGTCATTATGAGTCCGAGGATCACAAACAAATTGTTAGGATGAAGGGCCAGTATAGGAATGTGGCCTGTTGACGTTAGTCATTGCAAATCCGTCGAAGATGGTTATTGTTATTTTAAAAATCTGGAGTATTCGTCAAAGTATACAGCAACAGACTACTATTTGGAACATAATGTGGAACATCTGAATGCACAAGTAAGTTAGTAGACCACGATAACCCCACTCGTTAGTTACTAACTTCAGCTTGGCTTTACAGCCTTAAAGCTAACATTGGATAAAATAAAGAACATTCTACCACAAAAAAATAAATAAAGCGGCTTTCACTATGCGATCTGAATCAAGTACGGAGAAACAGCTAAAAGATTTTTACTTACGTCTGTTGTAAGGACAAGGTAAGACGCGTCTATTTCATCAACACGATATCTCTCATTCTGCACAACTTTTTCGCTTTATCGCTGTCATATGACATTCGTGTGATCACATGATCATTGGAAAGTAAGTTCCGCCTTACGGCGTAACCTATTGGTCGTTGGCTACAGTGGGCGTTGTAAAAATTAAAACACGTCCTCACAACGTTTACGAAGTGCTTAAAGTTTCTGATTTAACAATATGGCTTGTAGTGTTACACTGTATATTACATCTGTGTGAATTAAAATATTTACAGTGCCTAGAGAAAGAACGTGAGGGTATGTGCCTCATGTACTTAAGTGTGTTCTTTCATATGTGACTATAATATGGTCCGTGGCTGAGTGATTGTTTAAGGTATTTGTTAAGAGAATATGAATATATGTACTGAAACATTTGTAATCTAAATTACTGCTTCATTGCCATGTAGCTTTCTATGTAGACGCAATCATGTCCACCCGTTTACAAGGCTTTTCTTCAAAAATTTAATGGCAGAATTATTTACAAGGGATGATCAAAGCAAATAAATTACAAAACATAGACATGAAAAGATACATAAAGAAATAAACTGATTAAAGAGTCCAACTAATGTTATAAACACAAATTAAACACTTGAACCAATAGATCAATACTTTTGTGCGATAAAAATTGAAACAAATGAACCCTAACCAACATACAACATTCAACATTATGATACAAAAAAGCAATGATGCAACAAATCATACATTCAGTATCAGTATCTTGCATGCCATCATAATAACTTTTCAAAACAAATTGGAGAAAGTAAGTGTTAAACAAACTGAACCATGAGGAAGAGCAGAAAATAGTTTTGTTTCAATGAAGCATCATTTATATATTTATATATTTATATATATATTTCTGTACAAATAATGAATATTTGGCATTATATTCATCCTTAATATTGATATGATATACAGTATCATAAATGAAAATAGTCTCAGCTAAACATCTACATCTGTTTGAATTTGTTTATCTTTCCACTACATTTTAAAGTCATCTGACATTCCAACATCTGAAAGGTGGTATAATTCTATCCAAATGACCTCTGAGGCTCTCTCCACAATGTAATAAATTATCATGCCAGTTTCTCTCTTGTGGTAAGGTAGATCCTGGTTTAGAAAAAGCAACTGAACAGACAAACAGGTTGAGGCCTTCATTTGACAGAATTCTTTGCACCTTTTCAGTTTTTACCTGGTACACATGGGTAACTCTGGGGAAAAGAATGTCATTAGTGAGAATCAGAATCCCTAATTTAATCATTAAGAAAAAAGTAACAAGCTTTACAAATATGATTAAAGGCTATATTTTACTATCTGATGCATTTGAATCTCTCTTCCAGTTTTCATTTGAGAGTCATTAAGTAATTTCATTAACAATTCGGAAGAGAATAAGTAGTTAAAAGACTAATGTTCACATTGTCCCTTTCTCTTTTCTTTTTTTTTTTTGCTTCTGGTCCAAACAGTGAATACAATGGCCCAAAAACATCTGCTTTCATCCTATGTGAAACAGTGAAGCATTGTTCAGATGAACATAATACAGAGACTAGAGCACTCTGCACTCTGGACGGTTGCACTCCACAAGAAGGAAAAACAGGATTGCATGGTGAAATGCAAGGAAACGTGACATATTTCCTAATATATATTTAGCTAAAAGAGGAAAGACAGTGGACAGTGTTTCAAAAGCTTTCAAAAGACATTGTAGCATTATCACTTTTCAGATCTTTAATTCAACATGTCTGTGGCAACTGCATCATTTCCATCATTGTAAACTTAACAGGAATGCTATAAAGCAAGCATTTATATTCATCAGTATGTTTACTGTTGGGTCTCTATTGTATCTAGATCATTTGATTTTCAATTTACATGGTGTAAATGGAATGGAACAGTAAATAGGGTGTGAGCTGATGTCAGATATGACCCCTAACTTCCCGGCATCAGCCATTCAGCTTTTAACTTCGTATGAGTTTAAAAGAAGATTCCATCTGAAATTGTCTCAAGGTGACCAAAATAAATTATTAACAACTGCAAGAAAATGACTAAGTGATATTAGGTCAAACATTAAAGCCAAAGTTTCTCTATGTCCCATCTAAATGGCTCACTGTCTGCTTATGTCTCATTTATTTGGCCATTATACTGCATTTAAACAGCTATGTTTGGATGTTTAGTGAGAAAAAGAATGCAGAACTGAAAACTGTGGAAGACGCCCATGTCTGAACCTTTAACCAATGCTGAAGTCAATCCTGTCAACACAAGGTCCTGTTGAGGGGAGTTACAATATTTGGCACATATACCCTGCAAATTGGCAGTCCTGGCTTGATTGCATATTGGAATATTTGTTTCCATAGAGACTCAGGATACTGCTTTAAGATCTCTTAAGAGGTCAAAGAGCGCAAGAGAATGAAACAAAATATAGGTTCTGTCAAACGGACACCCAAAATGTCTCAAATGCCACACTACACAACTAGAAGTTCATTTTTGCCCATAATGCTGTACTGCATCTCAGGAAAAATACCATAAACATGAATAAGATAACAAAAAGGGAAAAAAATCACATTCGCAATGAATGACACAAAATGCGTGATCAAACGTTAAACATGCTGAAAAAGAATGTCTCTGCTTAAGAGTTCATGGTAAGTTAAGCTCATCTATATCAGTATATTTTGGCATGTACTGGAATGAACTACCGATTATAGGACAGAACTGTTCATTTGCTAATGAATACAAATACACCCCATTAAGATAAATAAAAAATGACATGGGACTGGATAAATTGCTGCAGGAAAGGAATTACCTAAATCACACACTGCTGCATATCCCCTGAACAGCGAGTCTTTTATACCCAAATACACTTTAGTACATCTGCAAACCAATAGCAGGTCTATGGTTCTAGAAATACACATACAGTAGTCCTTCCATGACGCAAAAGCATCCAACCATGGTGATCATACAAATTTGTGTTTCCTCAGTCTGGTGATTTAAGAAAAGGTCATTCTATTTTCACCTTAATAAATGGAAGTGAAACTCTGCTGTTCAGGACATTGTAAGGCTATATACACTCAACACCTCTAATACCTCCATATAAAAGTAACTATACAAAATGGGTGCTACAAAGGCAATAAAAATGTCTGAAGTTATGAAGAAAAAGGAGATGTGGAATTTCTGTTACAAGAGCTGGGAAAAGAATGTAGCTTGGTATTTAAATTATGTGGAATTCTCTCGTGTTGCTTCCTTTCATAATATTTTGTAGTACCTTCCTTTCTGTTTGCTCCTTTGATCAGTCATTAATATAGTTGCTGGTTTTTGCATGTGCTAAATAAACCAGACATTAAAAATAAGCTCTCAGTGTTTTCTTTCTCTCACATACACTCCATGTAAGGTTACAATTCTACAGTTCCAACCACCCTATATAACCAGTTTAAAATGACAAAACATGACTTCAGTTTTCAAATATGGCACACATTTAAGGCAACCGGTATCATGGTCCATCATTGCTATAGCACTATAAGCTAAAGAGGGAGACAGAGATGAGGCAGAGAAAGGTGAGGCATGACTATATGTTTTATGATTGATTTAAATATTTGTACTTAATAACAACTGTTCGAAATGACACATTATTATAACTAGGTTGGGATTAATGAAGTTCAAAGTGAAGCATGCTTTGAGTATAATGTTTTTCTACATACAATGAGATCTGTGCCATACAGAAATTCCAGTAATAGTGAATTTTACTGTTTCTAAAATAACTGGTATCAGATTTGTAATGTCATTTGAAGGGTGGCCACTTTACTATGCTGTGCCATGTTTGCCAAAAGGTGGTGCTGTGTGTTCAAAAGCTACCCGGCATTAAAGGTTACCATGAGAAGTGGTGCCTTTTCAGAATTCTACAATTGTCTGTACTGAAAAACTATCAACTGTCTTTATCACAAGCTTCAAGGGCGTTATCACAATTCAATGTAGACTCCAAGACCATTGCCTCCAATGACAATGATGCAATCCTGGACCTCAGGGCCTCAGACCTCCTTTTGCATAAATGTAAGCTGTTATGCTGTTACTCTGCAAAAACAGGAGGATTGAAGAGAAAAAAAAAGAACTTTAACCAACCATACTGTATGTGTGACCTCTGCTGAATCAAACAACAGGGTGTCTCTCTACAGTGTCATACTGTCAGCTCTCTAACCGCATCTGTAACCAGCCCATGTCCACCTTATCCTTCAGATAGCATCACGCCCGCACCACATCGATACTTAGCCCTCAGGTGAGGGGTTTCTTCTGAATCAACTGCTCTATTTTAGACAATGTCATAACGATAGATGAAAACAAAGGACATCAATATGGTTATCTGAGAGGCTTTACATAGCATTTGACATTATTGACAGGCAGGTTCATTTCCAGCACTCTCTACCATGTTCTCTCCAGTCTTTTTTTAACTAATCCTTCTCCCTTAACACTGACACTGGATTTAGTAAACAATGACCAATCAGTGGTATTTGTTGTATGTTCTAATATACAAAAAGCTTAATAGAAGTGGAAAAGTGCCACAACAACACGCACAGTCTCTAACTGCCCAGACTAATAAGGTACCCAACATCGCAATTTACTTTAATAAAGTCCATTATTAAAACTCTCAGTGCTTGTTTCTGGTCAGAAATTAAGGATTAGCAATATGTCCTGAGCACATTTAATGTAGAGCAGAGAACCTTTATTCATAATGGAAATTCAGTCTAAACTATGCGTGATTATCATCTGAAAAAATGCCCCTCAGAGTACCTGAACAAGGTCTGTACTAAATACAAAGTTTAAATGTTGCTCACAAAGTTATGACAAAGTGGTGGAAAGGGGAAGTATAGCATGCTATGCAGCAGTGTCTGACTGTAGCCAGAAGCTAGGATTGTTCTTGCAGTCAAGCACTACATGTCACAGATACTATATCTGTGGGAAAGTGTAGACTTGACGGCAGGGGTCTAGGGGACTCACTGCGGGGAGGCCTGCCACAGGGTCACTCAGGGGTTAGTTATCCAGCTTTGTCACCCACACCAGCTCCAAGGCACAGTGACCGTATGACGACCTTGACAACTGGTCTCCTAGGAGATGTGTTTTGAAATTGTCAGCAGTTGAGGCTTCCTAATTCTTTACCACCAAACAGGCAGGCACGTGCTCTCTCAAATGCTACAAGCACTCATTTCATGATATCATCTGACATAAGTCAAACAACAAGTCAAAAACAAGACCCGCCTGAGAAAGCTGATGGGGTTATGCATTTATCATGTTTGTTTTTTGGGACTTTTGCAGCACCAGTGCTTTGTACATAAGAAAACAATATTATGTCCTCAATAAATAAAAAAACAGAATTTGCTATTATATATGACAATGTTCCACAGTAATGCCCCTGTATTACCTTCTGATCCAAATCAGTATAAATGTATCAAATTATCTGAGCCTGTGCTGCTTACAATCCAACCAAGTCCTCTACAGCTGTCTGGTCTATTTGGAGATTAGACATGGTGTTTTCCCACATATGAAACATTCTAGAACATTCTAGTCTCTAATATAACACGATTATTAGCGGACAGCTCCCCACATCTGTATGGAGGGCCTTGACAAAAAATCAAAAATACAAATCTCTCTCTCATGTCTTATAGCTTAACAGAACTCACTGTAGAGTTATGTACTAACTACAGTCTACACATTGCACATCAACAAAATAACAATAAACTGAATTGTGCAAAAACATTGCAGCCCTCATTCTCATCTTGTCCATGATATCTTCCTAGAACAATGTCCACTTTTAGCCTCTTAGCAGCAATTTCATAGATTTTTCTTTAAAAAGAAAAGAAAAGAAAAGAAAACAAAAGAAAAGAAAAGAAAAGAAAAGAAAAGAAAAACTTCTGCTCTTAGGGGAAAAACTGCTCTGAGGGGAAGCCCTACAGCATGTTGGAATAGGAGAGAACAAATAGTTCTCCATCTATAGAAATGTCTGGAATTTTTACTGAGGGGGAAGAGCGATGCTATGAAGCATTTTTATTGATAAAAAAACTCACACACCAAACCACTTCTGATCAATGACAGCAGATATAAATAGACACGCTGTTTAAATAACTGTAGTTCGGATTTTGAGGCAAGGGTTTGAGGGTGACATTCAGAGAGATATGGCAAGAAATTATCAAATCAAGAGTTATGCACACCTTGCAATTCAACTGCAACAGTATCTTTGTCAATGTCAATAAATACATTTCCCTTGGAAATACATACATGAATATATTTAGAAGAAGAAAGTGCAAAAAATGCTGTTTGATTCCATTTGACACATGGCTGATTTGAATATTTAAGCAAATCCATCAAAAATTTTCTTCTTGAAAGTGATATGAATCATTTTTTTGGAATGGAAAGTATGAAAATGTAAAAAATGAAATTGGCACATAATTCTTGCATCAGGAAAGGTCATTGTAAGTATTTTTTGACTGGGTGTAGAATATTTGAGCAAGAACCGGGAATTGTCAGATTACTGCAGGCCTTTTGGCCGCCTGACTAATTAGAAGAGGGAGAAAGTTGCATTTTTCCCCTATATGCTGAATATACCTACTTTACCTACAGAGTTTTTCTTCAGTAGAGATGACTGCCCTTTTGGCCTACAGCTACAGTACAACATGCACAATTGAGGTATTTCAAGCATTGGCACTTTCACATGATTGTTAATTTGTGAACTAAATTTTGAGAGAGGGAATGAACACATGAAAATGGGATGACAAAACCCCAAAAACCTCCACAAATGGAGGTGTAAGCTTTGAGATATCACTCAGGACTCAGATAAACACACACACGCACGCACGCACGCACACAGACACACACACAAATCAGTGAATGAAAAAAATGGCTCTAACATCTTCATCTAAAAGACCTTTTGCTGGTTTCAAAGCCTTGAAGTGTAATAGCACTTTGCTAGATCTGGAAAATATAAATGCATCAGCTGGGGCTTTCAGTCAAAACAAAGAACAGCTTTACTACACTAGAACTTATATCCTTTTTCCACAAGAGGACACATTTGTTTTCCAGAAAAATATCACTGATTGGCTTGGTAGAGTCATATGAAACAGTGACAGTTTACCTGAACCCACTGTGGTGTGGTGTCATAAAGTAGTCCTAACAGGTTTTACAAGTGGTCACAATAATATAATATGAACATGTGAAAAAGTGGAGCTATCTGGCTGTAATGATACCTCACATTAAAAGTTTCTTAGCCTCTTACTAAAAAATTACGGTCGCATTTATCCACATCATCTCCCAAAAAAGCCTTTAAAGCTACTTGAGACACCTGTTAAACACAACTTTATGAGACTGTTAACTTGAGCCACAGTCACAGGGTTCAAGTAAAGTGCTGCTCACTAACTTCATACATTTCTCAGTGACAGAGTTGCTTTAAGTGTTCTGCTGGCCCTGGGCTTGGAGCACATCACTGATGATATTCATTTGAATCCAGAGGTGGAGAAAATTTGGGGTTAATGTTGACTGAAGGTGATAATGATGACGTGAGTGGTGGTGTTGATGTGGAGAGGGTCGGTTCCCTCCTGAACTCAGAGTCGTGTCTGGGCCTCAGGGATGTAGATTTCGATGCTGTCCGCACGTTCACTTGCTGAATTCTGCCGGAATGACGCTGCCCGTTTGGCTGCCATAAGCCTTCTTCTGGCCTCCTGCCGCTGTCGGTCCGGTAGGTCCAGCGACTTCTCTCGCGTCACACTCTTCCGCAAAGTCTTCTTTGGTACAGGAGGCGGCAACTGTTCATGTGCAAAAACATGCATTTTCTTTTTGTACGTTTGAGTGCTAACTTGTTTCAGACATGTTAAGCAAAACATTTGAAATATTTAGCAAACTTCAGTGTAGAATATCTATGGATTTTTGTCAGTTGTGTTTCTAATTGGCCCGTTGTATCAGCTTTGAGAATGAACATTTCATAACTTTAAGGCAACAGCAAGCCAATCAGAGTGAAAATAAAAAAATGTAACCCATAAAAGCTCACCTTTTTTACAGGGCTCTCAATGAGCTTCCAGCGATTGCTCTTGATCCGCTGCAGCTCATCAAACTTGGAGGTGACATCATCTATGGAGAGCTGTAGGAGGTCCCAGAATCCAGCCAGGTCCTGAGAGGTGGGTCTTGGCATAGCACTGGGGTCCTGCAAACACCAAAGCAGTTGGTAGGAAAAAGTATTGAAAGGTACTGTGAATGAGATCAAGTTATACGCCCCCCCCCCCTCAACACACACACACATAAACACACATAAAGACATATACACACAAGAAAACCCTTTACTAAATGTGTTACACAATCCCAGATGTAACCTTTGCTGGAAGCCTGCCTTCAGAAGAGCTGAATGCTTGAAAAGAAGAGAGTATGCTCATGACACTTAAAGACTTTGGTCTTGTTTTTGCAGAACTCCCCAACACCAAAATATTTGAAAACACGAAAAGCCGATCATTTGATGAACTGATAATTGGTATTTAATATACATGTGTAAGTTTATTCTGACCTTCTAATTTAGTTGACAAATATCTGAACTAGATGTCCTTCCTGTATGTCAGTGCAAAAGGCCAACATAAAAAAAGTAAGAAGTATGTTCCACAAAACTTAATAATCTCTTCTATTAAACTCACAGAAGAGTGAGGATCATTCCACAGGACTGAGATTTCCCATTTCATTGATTTTGTCACAATCCCATACATTTTAGGCTCAGCAAAACCTTTCTTCTGAAATCTGTGTTCTTCACTAAAGGTTAAATGAAATTTCACCAAGTTTATTGGAAAATTCTGTATGACTGACACACTCATAAACAGTATCCATCAAACTATATAACAACAAAAAATGGTGTTGGCCTTGCAGTATTCACCAGTTTTGTCTGGGGACTAAACTGGAGTAAAAATGTCAGATTTCAGATTATATCGTGTAAAGTGCCTGCTCTTTGACTTTGACCACCAACTTTGACTTTGACTTTGATTCCAGTGCATTACAACTAAGAAAGAAAAACATAGTCCTCATTAGTTTCACCTACTCTCACTATCTGTTTGATGTTATCATGCCAGCTGAAGCCATAAGCTTACAGTTTTTCTTATGTCATGGAAAATCACACAGAGATGAGCAGGAAAGAAAAAAAGGGTGACTGTGCACTAAGTGTTAAACATTGGGTTTTATCAATATATCAGTAAAATATATTGAGATATATTAATAAAAATATTGAAAATTGAAAAAAAACGATGGCAAGAGAAACAGTAGCTGCAAGGATTCACATCAAAGTAGCATGATATGATCTCATATTTGGGCATTGTTTATCTTTCTCATTATGTTGATGTTTTTAAGTGTTTTAAACTCTGGCTGCGTAGAAATCAAGTCTGGGAAAGAATAACTTCATCCACCCTTCTAAAAAAAAGAGAGGAAAAAAATAACTCTATTTTGTCTAAAGGGTTTTGTATCCTTGATATAATTATCAATAATCCGTTTAATATGATAAACATCAGATTATACTGAATTATTAGTTCATCTTTCTGAATTGGCTTAAAACGGATGTCCTATCAGACAAGATTGATTCTGAGGATGTACCATTTCAGCTAAATCTGACATTGTGGTGACACATACAGTATCTACTGAGATATAATAATAAGATACAACATGATATACATGTTAGGAATTTGGGAATTTTTGAGCTTGAAAAATGGACTTGCTGTTACTGGATTTGTTTGATGTTAATAATGTGTTGAGCCTGATTCAGATCTTTTCAGTGTTTTAGGCAATCATCAGAAGAATGTTTCTTACAGTGATCTTTAAGCAGTTATTACACACGCTTATCACTTTCATGTGCATACACAGAGTGTTTGTTTTTGCACATAAATTTGACACGCGCATGCACACACACAAACACACACTCACACACACACAGATGTAGATTCACACTCATGCACGTGCGTGCACACACACACACACACACACATGTTCTAAAAGCCATAGCTGACGTCTTAAAATACGTTGGTAAGTTTTAAGCTGTGTTGGTGTCAGCATGTGACTTAATCCTTTAGGTAGTTCCAGAGTCGACGAGAAAGTCCCTTCTTTTTCTCTTGAAAGCTTGTAAAAGTCCTGCTTTGGAAAGTTATCCCCTAAGAAAGGATGACAGCCTCAGCAAACATAATTTGGCAACTTCTTAAGCCTCTTATTTGCAACCGTTACATTTTCAAACGGACCCAAATCCATGTTCAGAAACTGTTTGCCTCGTTATTTGGTGTCTGATTTATGAAGTGAACAAATTCAAGAGCTCTGAAACTTTGCATATGTATTATGTAAGAATTTATTTAAAAGAGACTGCACGTTATGTTAAAACCCAAGCCTGTTTGAGTACTGCTTAAGTGTAAAATGTACGAGAGCAATGCACATTTAATTTTTGTGGAATAAGCTTAATATTATTGCATGCAAGAAAATAGTTGTGTCATTTGTTTTAATTCTAGAAAAATATAACTAGAAGCATTGTTTCTATTGCCTTAATATGGACGTTACTGAGACAGGTTCTGATGGAACATCAAGGTATTTCTGGTATATCCACAGTTAAATATACCATCTGACGAGTGGATATTTACTGGCAATTAAGCAGTCTTTAGAAAGCCGAAACTAAAATGACCTGAAACACACTGGTGTTCTACAAAGACTAGAGTGAGATAACATCCATTTGACCATCCATAAGAAAATATTACACGGTAGACGGACACACTACACCAGTATTGATTTATTTTATAATGTTTCATTCCCTGTGGTGGTGCTTGATTGTCAAACATTTTTGTTCTCCACAGGTTGATGCTGTCAGAGCAAAGAGATGCCCATGGAGGGAAATCAGAACCTGTCTGGATAAATCTGTTGGACAGCTGAATGACCAGAGAATGACCACAGTGAACCGCAAATAATTTAGGCTCTCCATTCAAGTTCAAGTTTTTAACATATTCAGATAGCATACCAGATTGTTTCTGAGATATAACCACATACAGACCACGCAGAGACACACAGACAGAGACACAGACACAGACACAGACACAGACACAGACACAGACACACAGACACACAGACACACATACACACATACGCTTTCATGCAGGCACAAATGATCAAATAGGGTAAACGTGTGTGTCGTGGTACATACCAGGTTTTGCTGACACAGCCAGTAAAATTGCTGGAATTTCTGAGACATAAGAAGCTGTGCACTGCCTACAGCACTCCGGATCTTTCCTAAGACTTAAAAATAAGCATCACCCAGTTAGTCAAGATGTAAGAACACACACACACACACACACACACACACATGATTAAAACAGACAGCGTATCTCCTCTAAGATAATCATGTGGTAACACTGTAAGTTGATAAGACTGTATTGATTTCATCATATTGTGTAGAACCAGAAACAGAACATATCTTTGACACTTGCCACTTATGAGCACACTCACAGGAACAACTGTCTGTATCATACACTTGGTCAGAGGACCTCAGAGCAGTTGAAAAGAACACACACACATACACACACACGCACGCGCATGCACATAAACACTCATCACAGACAGAGGTGCCTTTTCACTGGCAACTGACATACTGCTAAACTCTCTCTCTCTCTCTCTCTCTCTCTCTCTCCCCACTCCATTCTCAAGGCCGTTTGCCATGGAAACAGGCAACTCAGTTCTAAGTGCCGCATTCAGTATCAACACCCACCCATTCAGTGACTGCATTACTCCTACCCACTCACACACACACACACACACCCACCAACAACCATGAACTCACTCTCCTCTGACAGATCATTCTCCTCTGCCTCTCCCTCCATCTCTTTGCACCATCCCTCCATTCTTTTGGTCTCTGTGTGGAGTAGCTGCATGAACCAGCTGCCGTCCCGCCTGCAGGAGGGCGAGACGCGGCCCGACTCAGTTGCAGAGGGTGGGGTCACTGTCACTGCTACTGGGGGGGCGACAGTCTCCCTTGGCGATGGCTCCAGCCAGGGCTCTGGGCTGCGCTGAGGACTGGTGGGCTCTGGGGTACCACGGTAGTCCTCGCGGTAGCTAAAAAGACCCTGGGTGCGGACAGTGCGCACGGCACCATACTGCGTAGGTGTACTGGGCTCTGAATGGCGCTGGAAACCACCGCCAAACTGCAGGCCCTTATCCTCCATGGCAGGAAAGCCCTCCAGCTCAAGGTCAGCCTGCACAGCTGCAGTCACACTGTTAGAGCGTTTGAAACGGCCCTGTCTGATTGAGACACGACACAAATGAAATAAGGTAAACATGAGGTTCTCCACAAGTTTTGCGATGTTTGCTCATTTGCTAGAATGAGGTTAGTAGAATGAATATATTTTGACGTATCATATATGCCATGCAATGATGTGACATTCAAATCAAGTTTATGTCACAAAAGCCTCACAATGATGTTTATTAAACAGTTATTAAACTCAAAATAATGCACACACACACACACACACACACACACATCAGCAAAATAAAAAGAAAGAAACAAAACCTATGTACCTTTTCTCATCCTCCACTTGGATCCCCACTGAGTGGTACTCTCTCAGCCCTTTGCTCTCTGATTCAGAGTCTGTGGCTGCCTCCACCTAAAATGATCAGAGACAACAATTACCTCATTCAAATCATTCATAGGTGGAGCTGAATTATTGGCTCAGGGAATGCACTGCACCTAACTATAAATGCCTGATTTACCGAGGCACCAAAAAATATAACTCAACTATGTCCAGATGATTAAGCAACATAACACCGTCCAGAAATATTAAAAATTTCCAGTCAAAAATCTTCCTTTAGTGTGGAGAGCTAACCAGGACAAGAAATCCTGATATATAGCAGTCATACAGGTTTTGTGAAATTATGCATGGTAAAAATGACATGAATTTATTTTAATTGTTAAGAATCTGATACTTTCCTTTTCGTACCAATAGAATTGTGTTTAATGAAGAATCAATGCATTTAACTGAAAGAAAATCACACAGTGTTAACTCACTGCTTGTATAAGGCAGAACAAAACATAGTGTGAATGAATGAAATGACTACCTATAGCTACTGATTTCCTCATTAACGGTTTTAGTGTAGATGCAAAGCTGAGGGTTGTTTAAAGGCCTGTATCTCTCCAAATCTCCATGCTTCACTCTCTTTCTTCCCGTAGTTTTGCACTCTTTCTTACTCTCTAGTCCTCTTTTTCTACTCCCTCTCTCTTGATATCCCTTTTCCTGATGCCTCACTAATGCTGCCCACTTTCCCTTGAATTTTCACACTGTCTCCACTCTCTACACTTCGAAGTGACACTAAAAGTGAAAATGTGATTCAACTGAGTCTGGTCAATTTAGAAATAATCACAGAAACAAGTCATGAGTCATGTTTGGGCTTGAAGTCATGAAACTACTTTTTGGAATACGTTTTCTCAACCAAAAAATCCTCTTCTATCTCTGCTCATGTGGCAGGTGCAGGTAGTGTGGATTAATGCATCAGAGCTATTAATGCACTCTCTGAGCCTGACTCATGCACAGCCTCTGCAAAAAACAGCCAACAGGAGGCAGGGGTACTGGAGACATCAGTCAGCTAATTCCATTATTTACTGCATTAATGGGGGCTTAATTTAAAAATTGATTTTCCCTTTTTAATCCCAAACATCTGAGAAAAATGCATATTACAGCATCTTCCTCTTCCTCATCACCCTCCATCCACTTTTAATGACTCGACCTTCAGAATGAACTCCAGCCCATTCACATGCAGGTTCAAACAAGCAGGTTTGGAGCTAGCTGTTCATTTGAAATCACCGGCCGGAAACTGCCACTGTAGTTTACTTTTCAGTTAGATAATGTTGTGGGTGGGGAAAAGTAATTCAGACCCAGATTTTTGTGCAAAATTGAAATAATTCATTTGTCAAAATGGTTTTGTGATGTACATAGACTGACTGAAGTCCAGAATCATGATACTCCCACGTCCCAGAAACAATTCTAGAACAACTACCATCATTTTCTCATTTAGTGTACTGGTGTCAAAAAATTGTGTCTTTCCAGATAATTTTCTTTTGTAATTTTTCATTTCACAGCACTTGCTGTGGAAACGGCATCTAGCAGCAGGCACAGAAATTGCTGTATAATTGAACTGATCATTGTTGCTGTGATCATAGTGATGGGCTTTTTGGTGGATCGTAACTGTTTTCAATATAGATAGCTATGACAAAGTATGCCTGTTGGCCTTTCCTTTTGGCAACACTTCCCATGCGAAATCCTCTTTATAATATAGCATAGGTATATTTCTAATGCTTGTGAGTGTGAATGATGACATAGACATGCAAAATTCCAAATAAAATTCTGTAACAATGCTTTTATAGCATTGTGATCATAATAAAAGAGTTCATGTGGCAAAACACTGAAGTGTCTGAAAATAGAGACTACACTGATATGAAGGATTATGATGACTGATCATGGTTGAGGAAAACCATCTTTTCTTAGCCATGGAAATTATCTGTGAATAAGCATAACGGTTAATAAATGCATATAAGATCTTTTTTTTTATTAAGTCAGGTAAATCCCTGACATTTGGTGTATCATATTACACCCTGCGTGTTAACCTCCATTTAAATAAACAGATTTCAGCCATTTCTACAAAAGTTCAATCAAAAATTGTATGTTGACAGCAGTCTGACTGTGGGTGAGACACAGTAATGTAGTAATGTTTGACTAAAACTCAGTTAAAATCTTCCTTTGTCTTGTGCCCTGCTGCAATGGTCCAGATAATATCAAGGAAAATGTCAAGTTAATGAGGAAATGTCAGGGATTATATCTCAGAGAGAGAGAGAGCTAGCCTCAAAACTCTAATTTTGCACTGGGAGCCAAAGCCTGAACTGGTTCCAAGTTTCTTAGCTCTGGCTCAAGTTCAAGAACATTCTCTATGACATCACTGCCCTCTCCTGCCCCTGCCCTTTTGCCTACAGATATTTCTATAGCTTCTATCGAGACAGCGCTGTCCTTTTCTTCATGTTATTTTCCTGATCTCTGACACTCTCATTCTTTTGGCTTTGTGAGCAGTGGCCTGTGCTTAAAACAGTGGAGAAGCTTCTGATCTAGGACCACGTCAGTATATGTGAGATACAGAGGCTTTCCGGTCTAAGGAGCACCTGCATCAAGAACATTCAGCTATAACAATGACTGACCCCATGCTGGAGTAACTGTGAAACACACACACACACACACACACACACACACAAACACACACACTCACTCATACACACACACACACACACACACACACACACATGCAAACATGCACATGGGAGCACACACACACACACACACACACACACACACACAGAATAAAATGAGAAAAGATTAGACAGGTGTGGAAAGTGTAAACGCATGCATTTTTCTTCTCCTGCTCAGACCCCTTTCCTCCGCTACTCTTTGTCCATCTGTCATCTTTCCTCAGACAAATGACAAGATTGCTTGTCACTGTAAACAACCCATCCCAATCTGTCAGACATGCAGCATTGCCCACATGTGCACGCACACACACACACACACACACACACACTGAGAGACAAACACAGTGCTACCATGAACCCTGGAGACTAAAATAAAAGATGGTTAGCTTACAGAATAAGCTAGTGAAATATGGGAACAAACAGCATGTTCAGTTACACTCAACAAACTCAAGCTTACTGTTTTACTGCAGTGGTGACCTATTTTCATGGTGTGTTCCTTCAGAGCAGTGTATTTACTCAATTTATAAAGTCTTATGAAAAATACAGTGGGAATGTGTGGGCTTGTACACTGTATTCTAATGACACTGACAATTACAGAAATGTAATATTAATGAGTGGACCTACACAGTGGAGATTTCTGGAGCTGACATATGTATCCAGAGTTGCCCCAGTCCCCAGTCACAATCGTGATGCTGGCTGTTTGGAATGATGAAAATCTCGACTGGGATCACTTATGTAAGGAGAAATGCATGCAGGTGCATTCTAGTGGAGGGAGGCTCTTGCAAGCAGTACTGTTCAAATGTTTCAATATGAGCTGACTTTCACACTGCCAAGGATCAGTAATCGAAAGTGCTTTTGTATTTCACACACATCACTAGAGCCAATTTGAAAACCAATATAATTCAAGACTGTCCTGCATCCCCCCTCTCTCTCTCTCTTTCTCTAACTCTGTCTCTCTGTAAAAATTCTTCCATGGCATATCTCTAGAACAAATTATATGTATCTATTAAACCATTTACACATTTTCAATGATGTATGTTGTTCTACTGAATTTATTTATAAATTGCATTATTTATGTATACATCATTACTACGACATAGGGAATAAATAGACTAACAAAGAGGGTGAAGCAGAGAGCTGTTATGGTTAAGATTTACTCTTATCATACTCTTAATCCATCAGAATAAGAATGTACATACATACAAACAGAGAGAGAGAGAGAGAGAGAGAAAGAGAGAGGTATCCTTCCTTTAGGCTCTAATCTCTCTATCACTCTGGCTGATTATGGGTGAGGTAGATCAGTGGTGGCGTTCCCATGCTGACTCTCACAGACAGCAGTGCTATTGTGTATGCATGCCTGCCACAGAGCAGCACAGCCACTTAAAATCACCATCCATCAATACTGACAGTCTACCCAGTCAATGGCCTCTGCAAATAAACCAACAGGTAGTGCAATACACCAACACACCATGCTCTTGAGGAGAGAGAGAGAGAGAGGGAGAGAGAGAGAATGAGAATTGAGTGATTAGTTAAGGTATTTGTAATACGAATATTAATATATTTGCTGAATAATTTGGAATTTAAACGACTGCTAAATTAATAAGATTCACAGAGACTGTGAAATGAGTCACTTCTAATAGGACGTTGAAATGCTGTACATAGGGCAAAGGAGGTTGAGCCATTAAACTGGAATGTACCAACATTTTCCACCATTATCACAACTTGAGTAGTTTCAATTTCTCCTATGCTCCTCTTAAACAGTTTAAGACTAACTTACATGGCAAGCTTCAAGCAATCCAAGGTGAGAGATTTAAATGTCTGACTCTTGATGTTCTGGAGGTTGGATCCTGTGAGGGGCTGATGAATAGCTAATGAACATGCAGGTTGTGCTGGTGGCAAGGTGAGTAGGCCTGCATACAAGTCAGCAGGAGCCAGGCAGCTTCATTCACAGACAGACCTGACATTTACACACACCACAGAGAGACGACACCCCTCATACCCACACATGCCCTTGGCCAGGGAAAAGGACGGGGGGCTGGGGGGGGGGGGGCGCTGAGAGAGAGCAGGTGAATGAGTATAAAGCTCTTTTCAGATAAAAAACCAAGCACACTGTCAGATTAACTTTTCCGGGAGTGCTGGTGGACTGCCTCTTTCACACTTGCAGTTCCAGTGCTGGAACATTACCAGCTGCAGCGTGTTAATATCTGACATGAAATTCCCGGAAAGGCAGCGTACTTCCAACATGCAGGATGGATGACACTTTGCTTTGAACACGGGAGGGGTGAGCAGATCTTACTGAGTGTTGATTTGCTGACAGTGTTACTAATTTAAAACAGGTTCTCTACATATGATACTGGATTATCTTATGTTACACATGATACTGGATAATTTTATGTTACACATGATATTGGATTTTTTTTATGTTATACATAATACTGGATTATCTTTTGTTACATGTGATAATGGATTATTTTATGTTATACATGATACTGATCCCTCATCACTGGACCACTGGCTTTTAACTGATTTAAATCTCCCTGCTCAACTTGCAGTGAGCAAATCGCAGGACAAATAAGCTATCAGAAACAACAAATACGTCATCAGATCTTCTATCCATTCTATTTTATCTATCCAACAATGTTCCTGCTTTTGTTTACGCTTGAATCTCATTGGAAAATTGACAGTAATGTTACTGATCTCGGTCTGGTCAAAAATTGCTGGATCAACTTTCCTGACATTTCCGCTCCAGTTTGCATTCACCCATAATGTCGTCCTGATAAATTGCTGGAACAGTTACAGGTAAAACTGCTTGTGTTAGAGTAGTTTAAGAGAGTGAAAGAGAGAACCAGAGAGGGAGAGAGAAAGAGGAAAAAAAAAGAATGAGCATTGAGAGTAGGAGAAAGACTAATCAAAAACAGAAGTGCATTTTTCAGAAAGAAAGAGTGTGTGAGAGAGAGAGAGAGAGAGAGAGAGCGAGAGAGAGAAAGAGAGAGAAAGTGAATGAACTTTCAAGGGGGGAGTGAGATTGCCAAGTAAAGGGGAGAGTAAGTGAGCAAGACAGAAGTAGGTATACCAGGGAAAGGTAAGTGCTGGAGAGAGAGTCTGAGAGAATGGATGAGCCACAGGGAGAAAAAGCATGAGAGTGTTTGAGAGAGACATGCTGCTGGTCTGAGTTGAATTCTAATTAATGGATTGCGGTACTGTGACTCACAGGTTGCTATTTTTAGAGAGAGCAACAAACACAGACACTGCTTTTTATCAGTTGATTGTGTGTGTTTGTATGTGTGTGTGTGTGTGGTAAGTGTGTATGGAAGATTCTCTGTGTGTGTTTACCTGTTTTTGTGTATTGTACGCTCCTAAATTATTGTCTTTGTGTATGTATGTATGTACACAACCACCTCCACGCCACATTTCAACTATGTGTGTATAAGACAACTGACCTGTATCCCTATAGATGACCTGGGAGTTTTCAGATATTCCTCAGCCTTGGACACCAGAACTGCCTTGTCACAGGTCAAGACTGAGCTGTGGCTGTCTGTGGACGGGTGCCGTTTGCTCGCCATCACTGCGGCTGCTTCCATAGCGATAGTGACAGCCTTGGCACTGTCCAAACTATCTGTGGAGTTGTAGCGGGCCCGAGCAAGACCCAGTCCGTCGGGGGACCACAGACCCCCGTGAGGTGTCCGTCCCTCGTGGTAGGCATCCTGGGTGGATTCAGTGCTGCTCTGGGCTGTGACGGAGATGAGCGGCTTAGAGGTGGTGCGAGGAGGCACAGGTGGAGGCGTGCGCTTGTATGTAGGAGTGCTGGGGGTGTAGGTGACCGCTGTAAAACGAAAGACACATAAAACAAATGAGGTGAATGAGTAGGTGCACTGATGGGACTTCAGTAAAATTAAAAACCAAGGAAACGCACTGCAGTCAGTCGGTCAGTGATAAAAGAGTTGTGACTGTTCAGAAATGGGATTTCCTTGCTAGATAAACCAAACATTTATTTTAAGTAAATCAAGAACAGCCATTATAAAAGTTGGGGAAGGTCAAAGTATAACACTAGCAGGAACTTATTATATCACCATATGTATGTATCTGACTGGAATTTTTGTAAAGACCGAGAACAGTGTAGGACATAGGAACTGAATACATTTCACAGTAGTGAAGTACAACAATGCAACAAACACATTTCAGTTTGTGTTTACACCCATTAGTTAATTGTTCAGACGAGACGGTGGTCAGTGTGAATCACTAAAAATGTCAAAGCATGACTCAGTAACCAAGGGCAGGTGTCCCTTATTTGAAGACCTCGTGTGAAGACTCTGATGAAGACTGCTGACAGTTATCTTTCTCTCATTCTTTCATCCATGATGAGCGAGGGATTAGCATAGGAAGTCTTTCATTCAAGTGCAAATGAGAGTGAGTTCCTAATCCGCACAGATGGACTTGAGCACTTAAATGGCTTTTTTGGGGGGTGTAGGGGTGTGGGGGGGTTGTCGACTTTTTAAAAATGAGTCTTGAAGAGGGTAATACCATAGGGTTTATCAGCTGAAACCTACAACCTCCACCTCATTCTACCTAATCTAGCTACTTATTCTACCATCTGCTTATTAGCTTTGGTGACTTCTCTGTTCTTCATGTTTTTACTTTTACTGACAATATGGAGGATGGGAGAAGGTGGAGGGTAGGGTTTTTCATTTACTCATCGAAACACAGCTAATTACACTGCATCCAAACAACATAACTCTGTGCTGATTTTTCATAGACTTGTGATTACACTGGCAATATGACACCATTATAATATGTATTTGATTGTGACTCTACACGGCCATTTGTCAGCCATGTAACAATATGGTTACAAACCCCTTGAAAACGCAAAAGTTTGAATGCTTAATTGTACATTCAGTACATTCAGTAGGAATGTTTAATGTCTCCTGATGCTACACAGTCAAAATTCAAATAAACTGTAAGTACATATCCTGAATATATACTGATTGTGAAGTTGTGTTGTTGACTGATATGTTAGGGAAACCTGACTTAACTGCCACATTCAGTGTATTGGATTTGGTTAAGACCTGCTTTGATCTTTTATATCAGTAAAGAAAAACACAGACTTACCGTCTGATATTCAGGCAATTCCACATGAGAGGGAGTGCTGTTATACTGTATATCAGCACAGCTGTGATCCGGTCGTAGGCACAAGACAGTAGGCCAAGTGCCGAAGATAATCATAGCCGTGCTGATATACAGTACAGCATGACTTCGAGAGTGACATTGTTTTTATGCAACAGTTCCACAAACAAAGCTGTTTATCAAGTAACGGTAGTTTGAGACAACAAATTATGGGGGTTTTTTTTGTCGTTTGTTCGGCTCTGCCAACAAAAATAGTTCCTTCAGGATTGCACTTAAGGGGCGCACAGTGAGTGAGTAGTGCTTTTGCCTCACAGCAAGTAGGTCCCTGGTTTGATTCCTGGCTGGGTGGTCCTGACATCTGCTTGCCTAAGTAAAAAACCCACCACACACCAGTGACGGAAACGTATCCACATTTGTGCTGTCGGTAAATGCGAATTAAGTTTGCGTTGGTGTAATCAACGATTGCATCAGAGCATCTGTAAAGCAAAGTGATCCGTAATAGTAAAACGTACCAGTGCTGTTATAATCTATTCCAGCACTCTTTGAATTCTCTTGTCCAATCAAATTACTCGACCAAACTAACTGTTGTAAGGAGAGCTATATATTTCTACCTCAACTCAGTGAAAAAGAATCATGACTGAAGCCAGCAAAATTCTGAACCTACTAAAAATTATACGGCAGATATTAAAGGTGTGTCAGCGTTTTGGCAAAGAGGTGTGATAAGATTATTTCTTACTCTTTTATTGAACAGCACCAAAAACATTTGAAAACTGGGAGTGAGAGCGTTTTTCCATTTTCCCCCTAAATGGGAAGTATGCGTGTGTGTGTGTGTGTAAGAAAGAAAGAAAGAGAGAGAGAGTGAGAGTGAGAGAGAGAGAGAATTTTAAGGGTTGCATAGACTGCATAGAGATAAAATGCAGGAGCAGTCATGCAACAGTGGGTCCAGATATTAGCATGGCTAAACCCAAGACCAGTACTCCAGAGTACTCTGGCAGTACTTCAACAAATAAAGGTAAATGTACTGTTATTTATAGATTGGATTGGACTCTCTTTGTGAAAGTCATCAACCTCAACCTTTATCAAAACACCACTATAGGTGCTTTTCCACTGAGGTTCAGGAACTTTTTCAAGTTCCCAAGCTAAACAGAGCTCTGCTTTGTGATATGGTGCCCAGCATTGCTTTGCGATGAGTGTATGCCAACAGTGAAATATTTTTTTTCGAGTTCATACACTGTCCCACCATCTGTAACTGGTTTCATGCTAATGAACCAGTGTCTGTGGATTGACACCCATCTATTTGTTTTGGCTATGTCAAGAGTGGTCTAAGTTATGTGTTTAAATGATCTTGAATTTTTAACATCCTGTCTCCATTGCTGGCCACAACTACTCTTTTACTTTACATAAGAAAGTAAACAGCATAAATCAATTAATCAAATTTTTTTTGGAAAAAAAAAAAATTGCAATTACTTTAGAGTGCAACCTCTTGAGTGTGTGTGTGTGTGTGTGTGTGTGTGTGTGTGTGAGCGCGAGCGCGCGTGTGTGTGTCAGAGAGACAGAGAGAGGAGAGAGAGAGATGATTCAGCATGAGTCCAGAAATAGACATTATTACCAAACAAGTCATGCAATGGGAACTAATAATTCTTGCCTAGTCTTGGCTGAGTATCTCTGCACAGAATAGTCATTTGTTAAATGAACTGGAGTGGAGACAGCAATCTCACATCATCAGAGAAAGATACATATGTGTATATTCGTTGAGTATCCCTTATCTGAAATGCCTGGGACCAGGAATGTTTTGGATTTTTTTCGGATTTTGGAATACAGTATTTGAATATACATAATGAGATATCTTGGGGATGGGACCCAAGTCTAAACACAAAATCTATTTATGTGTCATATGCACCTTGTACACATTTTCCACTTGTGGCGTCATGTCGGTGCTCAAAAAGTTTTGGATTTTGGAGCATTTTGGATTTCAGACTTTCGGATTAGGGATGCTCAACCTGTATATATATATATATACACACACACATTTATACAGAGAGAGAGAGAGAGAGAGAGAGAGAGTCTGATAAGACTGAAGATGTTTAGCTGAAAGTGGTAACTATAATGTTTGATACTTCTTTTTGGTCTTTTAGAGATTGAACCAGAGAACCAAAATCAAGTATCACTTACCTCAGAAAATTCTGAAGATCTTAAATATTCATTACAGATTAGCACTGCGTTGCAACATTAGTCCAGATTATTTTACTGTGATTAAACTGCAAACACTAACTGTTTTATTAGGTATTTCCTTCTTCAAGCTCTGCTGTGAGGCTCTTAGAACTTGAAATGAACTCTAAAATGGCACCGTTTTCATTGCCTGTGATTTTCTTCACACAGAAAAACACTGCCTTGGTCAACACTTTAGCTCCTGCTCTGACATGCAGTCATGGTCTCTCAGGTTCAGAGGGAACATTACAGATATGTACTGGATATAGCTCAGGTAAAGACATAAGGAACACAGTGAGTACCATTCAGCATTAAAACCAAACTGGACAGTAAGGTTTGTTCAGCTACTTCAGATGTACTGATTATGATTCAAGAACTCTCTATCAATTTCTATTCATCAGAGGTTTGCAAGTGGTTTTAAGGACCAATCTGTATGCATCAGAGGTCTGAAGGTAGCATTAAGGCTGGAGTGTGCCTTTCCCTCCCCCCTCTGTCTCTCTATCTTTGTTTCTGAAGGGAGGTTTGAGGGAAATGTCATTAAACATGTTTCCTGGATTGAATTTATCATCCTCAGAAAACAGTGGCTGGTTTTGCAGGTTTTTAAAGCTATGCAAATACACTGGAGAGAGGATTAATGGAAAGCTCCATTATTGTCACTGTCACTGTCAACTAGTCTCTACAGTACTCTGCCATCCTAGGCAGGGGGTAGCTAAATCACTCACAGCAATGCACAGCCCTAGATATCCAAATGCTTAGCAGCCAATAGACAAGTCCAACCCTGAACAAGGTGTTCAAGAGGACCCACACACCATTTTCTGTGTGTGTGTCTGTGTGTGTGTGTGTGTGTGTGTGTGGTTTTTGAGGGGGAGAGGCATATTTGCAAAACTACACAGTAAATAATTTGGATATCCTATGTTTCATATTTAATATTTGTGTGACAGGTTGTATGTGAAATTGTGATGTGGTGCACAGGATTCAAAACTGTGAAATGGTGAAGTGGGAGGCTTTGTGTGGTTTTGTTTAAGCCAGATTTGGTTTGACAGGATGTTGCCTTCCAGGGACGCAGTAAAATTACCGCCACCAACTGTGTGCTCAATAACCAGACCTAATGGTTTCCACAGGATCAACTAAATTCAGAAAATCTCAAAGACCTTAATTGGTTTGCGCTCTGTGTTTAGTCTCTTGAACCCAAGTTTTATTAACACTGGACAAAGTTTTAGGGCCGTTTTCTTTTCTAATTTAATTAGACATAAATTAAGTTTATCAGGCATTCACTTCGTCATACCAGGAAAATTCCACAGTATAATCTTTTCAGAAACACATCCTGGCTAAAATGTTACATGGAGCTTTATACATCTATCGCTCCATGTTTTGTACTCCTGCTTTGACAGAGCAATTAAGGAAACAGGACATTTTTCATGGAGCTGCTTTAAAGGTGCCTAGAGAGCGGCCGGAAGAGTTGGTGCCAGCACTGGCACAGCAATGACCACGGAAAACTCGACATGGCAGTCGCTCTGGTGATTAATGTAGATGCCCTGTCTGAACTTATGCAGTAAAACAGAGGCACTTGCTGAAGCACTGTGCCCTGACCAGATGGATGGTAAGACCATGACTGCCTAAATATAGAGCAGTGTGCAGCTGGATGAAAGGAATGTGGGTAGAGAAAGTGTATATGAGGTGTGTGTGTGTGTGTGTGTGATTGCGTGTGTGTTTGTGCAACACAGGTAGATAATTGTTAAGTATAAGAGTCTGGGATAGGTATTTATGTATATGTGTTTCTGAAAGTGAGAGAAGGGGAGGACAGAGAGATACAGAGAGAGAGAGAGAGAGAGAGAGAGAGAGAGAGAGAGAGGTGGGTGTAACATTGGTCAAAAAGTTCACAATTTATGTAAAGCATAGAGACATACTCATACAGAGAACAGCACCATTAAACAATGCCTTACACATCTGTTCATCTTAAAAGTTCATTCAAAGACGAATGATATGAAAAAGAGTTAACGTGACAGAAAAATAGAGGGAGTTTCAAATTCCACCATCTCTCAGAGACAGATAAGCACTTATGCACAATGATTTTTTTAATACTGGTTCACTACAATGTCTCAAGAGGAAAACCAGTCAAAGAGCAAAAGTGAAAGAAAAGGAGAGTGTGTGATGGGGCTTGCAACAACTCTCCTGCCATTAGTAACGAGTTGATGAGCTTCACTTAGTTGGATATTCATTGGACTAATGCAGATGTTATTATTCTCATAACACTGCTGACCATTTTCATACTCAAGACTAATATGTTCCTCTATCTGGGCTTTGAAGATGAACTCTTCAAATGACTTTTAAGCCATTTAAATGAACACTGAATTAGCATGTATTGACACATGTGCGTAACAGCAAGCTGTTCATTTTTGTCATGTTTTGACAAAACTTTCTCGCAGTGCCCGCTTTGAAAAATGTGACAGCAGAAAAAATATTTTCGCACTATAAATTGAATGAATATTTGATAAATTGAATGACTCTAAATATTTGAAATATTTCTTCATGAATGACAACTCCACTAAACTATGCAACAAACAGACTTGTAATTGTACATTCTTTTAAAAAACACTTTTTAAAATTTTTTTATTTTTATTTTTATAATTCTATACTTTGAGCATAATTCTCCTGAGCAGACATTCTCCACTGAGCACAGTATGGAATCTATTTGAAAATGGGTAATGTATCATATCTGTACAATCTTTATGTATAATAACCTTTAAAAAGTATATGGTTGTTAAAGACATTGACACCACTGGGCTTAGGGTAATAGTTTACCTGGAGGTTGCTGGATAGGTCTGTCCACACTGCCTGAGGAAGGGAGGCGGAACTGGATTCCTACAATGAGCAGATGCCAGACATTATCCTGAGACAACCCCTACCTTTCAGAAATAAACACCCCCAATGTATAATTGCAAACTCTGGATCTTACCACAATTTTGCAAAGTATGCCACATACCACAAACAATGACCATGTTAAAAAATGTCTGGTGAAAAACTCTTGCCAAGTATATGGCAGACATTATGATAATGTGCTACGTTGATACATATACACTGTATCGTTACTGGGTTAGTTTGCCTGCACAGTACAACTGTACAACCGTCAGTTCAAACTTTAAATAAGGGTGTAATGCTTTTGTAGTTAAATTATAACTTTTTTTTCCCGGGGAATTTGTAATTACATAGAAGTTCTTGGAATTTGTAATTACCAGTTAACTAATCCAAAGTATACCACACTTAGCATACACTTGCTATGTCATTACTATTAGCAATATTGTTTGTCAGAAGCAATACTGTACGCCATTTATTAGCAATATTGTTTGTCATGACACAAACAATAGATGCACTGTATCATACAGGCTCCACTATCTCATTTGGCTGCAAGTACTCTCTCTACTCTCTTAAAGCTGTAGATTGTTTTTCCCCCCTCAGCTACAGAGTTTTGCTGACCATATGGGGCAGTAAGAGATCACTTAATTCCACAGTTGTCATGGCAGACAGCACAGCGTGAGCCTTTCACTGTTCACTTAACACATGATTCACATGGACCAATGGAAGGCATCCAAAACAAGGCCTCCTGGTCAAAGTAGCTATAAAATAAAAGTGCTGTGAGAAAATCCACATGACAATGATCATCATGCCTCTGCACTAAGAAGAGGAAGAAGAATATGTCAGAACACTACACTTGTGCATAGTAGTCTCTGTTTGAAAATTGCTCAGTTTATTACGTTTGAAATTCAGAACATTCAACAAATAGTTCGGATTGTACACATCAAATGATAGGAGAGGGACAAACTGATTAAGTGAGTAGGGGAAGCAATGAGTATGTTTCTAGATTGAAAAAAGCTTGAGCAGTTGGCTACATTTTGATGCAGTTCATCTACCATACAGAATTAAGAAGTTTAGAGCAGATGACTTCACCCGTGGGCATATTAAGTGTCAGTTGTAGAAACAGAACTGGATGGGGTGATTTGCTAATCCGCTGAACTTTTTAACATCACGGAAGGCAAGCATGAAAAGCTCACAGTGAGTTTATAGCAAAGAAAGGAAAAAGGCAAAATGGTTGAAAAATTCACATTCACATGCCAGCAAAAGGCACACAATGAATAAGAAGCCATAGGAATAGACAGTGGTAAGCTTACACATTGCACAGCATATTTGGATGAATCTCTGTATCTTTCTAGAAGAGCAAATGTGTGCCTATTTCATAGGTATTTATATATTTCATAGATATAGATATTTATCTGAATGTTTGTCAGGTACTAACTTGTACAAGAAATCACACACCCTGGGGATAATACAAACATCTGTACTTTCTTCTGCTACAGTTTTCCCTGCACTCAACAGTACCTGCAGGATTGTTTTAATCTGCCTGTATGAGCTAATCACTCCCTGTTCAAAAAACAAACAAACAAACAAACAAAAACTCCCTCGGAAAAGCACAGGGCAGCTAAGTAGATTTGAAGATGATTGTGATTTGCCGTAGCATAGCATATTATAAGGCCTCAGAATGAGATTTAGAATAAACAAAGAATCAGTCCGTGACGTTCCAAGCTACAAAATTGCGCCCTTATTGGCATTTGACTACTGTATGGAGCATGGAGGAGTTGCTCTTCCCAGTTAATTTTGATGAATGACAACCATGCATATACAGGGAGTCTTTAAAGTTTGTACTAAACAAATCACAGGTCACAGTAAGCTGTATGTTCACAAACAATTAACTGGGAATGAGATTATTATAGTTTTCTTCTTTTTTTTGTCCAACGTTCTGCATACTTTTCTTATTTGTGTGTGTGTGTGTGCGTGTGTGTGTGTGTGTGTGTGTGTGTATAGAAATCAAAATCTGGTCAAAAGGTTTCTATTGTGCAACTGCGCAAACTGTCTTCTTGATTTGTCTTCAAAAATATCACAGTTATAAACCAGCAAGGCTCCTGCCTTGAAAACTTGAATAATTAATTCAATGATCAGTCCAAAGTTTCTCCGCAATGTCTCACAATGAAATAAATCATATAAACTATCATTTGTCCACATCCAAAGGAAACAATGGTCATAAATCCCAAAATGTATTAAAGAGGTCTGTAGTATGCTTAAGGAGTCTTTGGTAAAACCTTTCGAAGTTCATCACCTGTTCTGTGCCAGTTGCATTAGAAATGTCTGCATGTTTTACAGCTTATACAGTTGCATGTCTGAGGTAAGAGAAGAAAAGTATCTCTGATTGTCCTGGTTCCTCATAGACAGCTTAACAGAACAGACAAGGCTCTTGTTCAGAGGTTCTTGTCCACTGACTATCACAGTATATTCCAAAATACATGTCTTGGACAAACGGGTTAAGAAAGCACAGACTCTTCGGTAACAGAGAGGACTGATTTGTCTAAAAGCCTCAACTTCTCTTCATGAGTCATTACTAACTGTCATATTAATAATTGCTCTCTCAAGAACACATACATTGTTGGTCAGCAACAAGCTCATGCTTCAGACAGGTCTCCAAACTTCAGATATTCTCCTAAAGACCATTTACAAATTAAGAAACACCTTCGTTCATAGTTCTAATATCAACAATCCTATTGTACTTCCCAGCGAATCACAGTTGACTAATGAAATGCTCAAAGAGACAAGGACATGTAGGACATTTCAGAATTGTTGGAGTATCTTCTGTGATATATCTCTACACTGGCACTCCTTGTCATCAGTAGCCGTGGTTGCGCCCGCCGCTGCCACCTTATCCACAGGAAATCTCTGCACGAAGAGGACCTGGCAGGACTGCTCGTATCCACAATGGTCTTTAGGGTTCCATCGTCAGGTATCTCTGCCTGTGGGACATGAGAGGTATCCTGGAGCTCCAGAAGTGATAACTTGAATGGGTGCACAGTCGCTGGGTCTATAGTGCCCAGTCCAGATGGGCTTGTGGTCTCTGGATCCTGCATTGACATTTCTGCAACATTACAGGTCTCAGGATCAAAAATATCAGATTCAATTGAGCACAAGATGGCTGAAAACAGAGTCTCTGACTCCAGTAGGTTAACAGTGGCTGGGTCAAGAGTTTCTGGCTCAAGTGGGTAGATGACAACTGGCTTAAGAGCATCTGGCTCACCTGGGTGAATAGCGGGTGGGTCTGGAAGAATTGGCTCAGTAATGTGTGTGGTATCACAGTCCAAAGGGGAAACTTCTGCTGTGCACGCCAAGCTTGAGCTCAAGAGGCCTGGTTCAAGAGGGCTCAAAATTTCTGTTTGTAGTTCTGGCCAGCACAGAGCAGCCACATCTACAGGTTCAGAAGATGGAGGGCTTGGTAAATTTGACTCTACAGTTTCAGTATTAGTCCACATAAAGATACTGTGGTCAAGAAGCTCAGGTGTTGGTGGATTTGGAAAAGTTGGGGACGAAGGTTCCAGAGGAGATGCACTGTGGAGTTCTGAATGTGCTGGATCAAAAACTGACAGAGCTTGGACAGCAGTGTCTAAAAGATCTGCAGAAGTGAAATCAGAAACAATTGGTCCCTCAGATCCTTGATCTGGAACAAAGGACTCCACAGGTTCTGGAGTTGGTGGGTCAGGGAATGTTGGATCCATTTGTCCTGAACCCTGTGAAGTTAAAGATTCTAGACTTGGCCATTTTAATACTTCTAGATCCACAGATTCTGTAATTATTTGGTTCAGGACAATAGCGTCTGTATCTAGATCTGGTAGATCTTCAACATTTGGAACAACTGGTTCTGTTAGTTCTGTTTTGTGCACAGGGTCTACTGCTGATCGTTTTAGGACGGTGGATTCCACAAGCTCTGAAGTAGGTGGACTTGGAAGGGTTGCATTCAGAGGGTCTGAAGTAGGTAGTGTCAAAACAGTGGGATCCAGGTGTTCTGATGGCGGGGACATGTCTGGAGAGCTAATAATGTCAGGGTCCAGTTTAGGCCATTGCAATTTGGCCACATTCACTGGATCTGAAGTTGGCTTTGAAAAAGCTGGGATTACAGTTTCAGACTTTACATCTGATACTGGCTCTAAAGTGCTTATGTCAGGGCACAGTTCTGGCCAGTGCAAGGTAGCCAGGTCAACAGGCTCTGGTGCTGTCTTGTTAGGAGGATGTGGATCAATGAATTCTGACATTTGAGAACGTGGGGCAGTCGGAATAAAAGAACCTTGCGTAGGGAGATTCAGAACATTTGTATCCATATGATCTGGTGATTGCATGCTTAAGACATTTGGGTCTACGGGAGAGGGACAGTTTACAGCTGCATCAGCTGTGTTTTGCCTTACCAGGTTCCTGTTTCCAGCCTGGATACTCACTGACACATGTGTGGTCTGCTGCTGACCCTCCTTACCCCAGCTTGGTGACCAGGTGTTGTAGCGTTGCGTAAAGCTGGAAAAATTACTATTGAAGGCTCTGAGCTCAGTGCAGAGGTCCCTCCTGAGCTCAGCCAGTTCCTTCCGCATGGCTGACACGTCATCCCTCCACTGCTGACTGAGGGCCAGGGCCAAGTCTGCCGTCTCCTGAACACTTGCTTGAACAGGTCGTGGTTTGATAGGGCTGTTTTTTTTGAGCGGGGGCATTGAGTGTGCCGTGGACATGGAGCGGTAACTGTAACGCCTCAGGGGCTCATTTTCTCTTCTGGGATGGTCTATATCTCCGTGGGCCAAAGAAGTTATCTCTGCCTCCTCGTCTCGTAAATTGTCCTCATTAAGCAAACTAGTGCCTTCCAGCATATCATTTCCCTCTGGAAGACAAATATAAACATTCGAGTGTATATGCACCCACAGGTGGGGACAGCTGGAGATATTGCATGCTATTTTAAGGCTCCATTTACAGTGCAACCAAACATATGTGAGCCAAAATAAGATACAGACTAGCTCAACACTAACCTAACTTTAGCTTTGCATGACTTTTCTTTTTTAATGACTGTTGTGAATATAGCAAAATGTTAACTGTACTTTTTAATTTAGGGAAGTGATATAAAAGATATCAACAAATAAGTTATTATTCTAGTAATTAATTATTCAATCAACTGATTATCAAATTACCATATAAAAAATACATATTTAAATTTATGTTTGTACAACACATTGCATCCACATTGTCAACATCATACGTGAAATTTTATTAAAGATGTCTGAATACTTTCAAATGATGTACAATAAATTTAAGTCATTTTCCTTGGGAAGATGGCATACCACATATGTTGTTTACTCCCTTCCTGACATCAGATGAGTATTTTGAGTTAATAAGATAATATTGGCACAATAATCTCTTTTTGGCTCACATTAGCTTGTTTCTTTTAGTTAAAAAACATGACACTGCCTTCTCACTCAAACAGTTATTTGTATGTAGTTTTTCTATGTTTCACAGCACAATGCAGAGAGCTCTTATCTGTGGTAACATAAAGATAATTATAGTAATCTTAACTGCAAGAACACGTAAAAAAAAAAATCTTGAGACAGCAGAGGTCTGTGCCTTGTGCATAGTAAAGGGGCAAAGGCGAGCAAAGCTTCAGAATCCAAGACTTCCTGTGTGTCTCAGCAAAGCAGGTATGAACCCTATTGAACGTGAAAGGTCATTATATGACCCATCTACCCTGTAGTCACTGACCATGTCTGTTGGTTCTCTTTGTAACCAGTCTGTTTCTTGAGACTTTTACAAGTCTAGTTAATTTCAGGTGAAATGTTGCCAAAGTTATCAAATAATCTGCAATGTTACCAAACAAACTGTAAACTTGGTTTAGTGAGAAGGCAGTGTAAATATTACAGAGCACACTAATTTCCATAAAATAGCTGAAAGAAGTTCTCCAGCTGTCCTCAACCCCCTTTTGGGCCCCTAAACCAACTGCACCTTCAAGAAATCATTTCCCTTTGCAACCAAATACCTTGTACGTTTGTTCTTTTTTCTGCTCACAACCTGTTACTCCATTCATCTTTAAAGTCACTGAAATTGCTCAAGTACACTCCGCTGTGGAGCCTGTGGAAGAGAGAGCTCAAAACTGTTGTGGTCAGGAGGAAAGTAGCACATTACGGAAAGTATTCAAATAAATAAACAAATGAAATGGCTGGGAAAGGGAGAAAGAAGTAGCCCTTAGAGTGGCAGTTTTTCAGCTGGGAACATTTTTTCAGGACTGGATGATATTCCTTTGAATTCCTCCTCACTACTCCTCCATGCCCTCCCTGTCTGTTACAAGAGTACATCAGGAATTAGAAAATAGAGCGAGATAAAGATCCAAATCGAAAATCAAAGAAAAGAGAAAAAACACGAAGAAGAAGTGACAATATAATCCTTAATCCACCTTTTTTTTGCCACGTTAAAACTTGTGAATCTGAATTCAATAGGGTTCATAGCCTAACTCTCTAAGGCACACCTTAACTTACCTGCTGCAGTATGAGATACGGACACAGTATAGTTGCTTGGCTCAAAGCAGCTAGCATGCAGGCCATGCCACACATACAAATAGGCATTCACACAGCATGGAACGAGAGGCACACCCAAAGAAAACCTGGCCACTTTCAACCCCAAACTGGCCCCTATATATACAGTATATGTACATCTATCATATCAAAGGTCAAAGCTTATCAGTCAGTTTCACCGAGAATCTAATCAGGTTGGCTATCTCACAGAAATAAGTCCAGATCTGTATAGTGTATAAAAGTCCCCTGACGGCGTTGAATACAAAGTAAGTCTCAGTAACCGAATTACTGAATGTTTATAAATGGGTTTAGGGGCAGCCAAATATATTTCACGTTATGCTAATATTCATTTACATTCATATTCAATGCATAATAATTGGACAAATACAAATGCCATAACCATGAAAAGCAGGTGTAATTAAGACTTGTGTGCTTGTGTGTGTGTGTGTGTGTGTGTGCATGTGTGTGTGTGTGTGTGTGTGTGTGTGTGTGTGTGTGTGTGTGTGTGTGTGTGTGTGTGTGTGTATGTTTGTGTGTGCATGTGTGTGTATGTTTCTGACATGAGGGATATAGGCACGGGTCAAATATGTATATTTAGAATTGCGGCTATGAGAAATTACCGCACACCTGCACATTCTGTGCACACCTGAGTGTCACATTGTTCTGATGTTAGAAGGTAAAGAGTTCAAATAATGTCACGATCATGCAAATTAGGATCATTTTGAGAATGAAAACTCTAAATACCAATTTGACCTCAGCCTTATAAGCGGTGGACAGAATCACAGATAAAGACAGAAGCTACCTGTTGTGGATCTGATGGTGGAAGTAACCGTGGAAGATGTCATGGATGGGACACAGTCATCATCCTGGGAGTAACCAGCCTGGATGGCACGCAGGTAACTGTGACTTCGCGTGCGGAAACAGCCAGGTAGGTCTAGAGCCTCCATAGCTTGAGACTCCACCTCGCTGAAGACCGACTCACAGACTGACTCAAACTGCCCATTGATCTCTGTCTCACTCACCTGACCAGTACGAAACAAGAAAATCATAATTTAGCATCCTTGAATTGGTTTGTTTGTTTGTTTGCTTGTTTATTTCTTTCAGCTGACCTTTGTGTCTAACATTCTATCTAACTGCCTCTCAAGTCTAATTCTACATTGGGGTGTAATATTTAAGCTGCGGTATCTTGAGATTAGATGGTACATTTTGTCAAAGAATAGAAATCTTTAAATGGGCATTTTTTATCACAATGCCCCAGTATCACAGAATGTCACTCCTGAACACATTCTGATGATGCTGCAAATCCGTGCATTGAAGTGAACAGCACTGGAGAAAATGGAGGTCATAGCATACAGTTAGTTATTTTTCTCAAGATCTAGATGAGATGCTTCCAGCCATTGTGACTGATATCCTATGTGTTAATCTTAAAATCCCATTTTGTGATTAAGTGATATTAAATTACCCAAGCTGAAGTTGTTTGATAGAAATCTCATGACCTCATGATTCCAATTTGACAATCTGGGCAAATCTGAAACTGCCAACATGTCCCTCTCTAAAAAGGTATTATCAGGTAATGACAACAGAAAGTTTCTGGTGAGGCATAGTGATTGCAAGAAAGAGAGAGAGAGAGAGAGAGAGAGAGAGAGAGAGAGAGAGACAAACAGGCAGAAGCTCTGACCTCAGAAACATTATACCAAATCAACACAACGGTGCTCTTAAAATGAGATTTAGATCTTGATTTGTGATGAAGGCTGAAAAAAGAGTAACCTTTGCAATCCATGGCTGGATTTTCACTGAGAAATACAAACATTTGGCTAATCAATGGACAAATGGTGTTAACGAAGGTACATGTTTGAAAAGCACAAATGAGGCCATGCAATATCTATCTGTGTTAAAGTCTGTGAATCATTAGAGTGTAATACTTCAAAAAGCAGTGACTGCTTTTAAGACTGAATTCTTGCAAGTGTTGTGAAAGATCAAATGCAGTTTTCAAACACAGAGGTCCCCTGGAATATGTATGCAGATAAATTCTCAGTCATTAGATATCACATATCCCAGAAGAAACACTTGATCATAAGAGCAAGTCATAAACAGACATAAGAGTTTGAAGAATTTCTTAATCATTTAATGACAACCCTTATACAACACAGTACACAATTTTTGTTGGATATACAAAGATAAGAGCTGATGGTAATCACACTGAACTCACCTGGCTGACACAGCTAGCTTGACTAAGAGTACTGACTGCTCGCATGTAGCTTTGGTTCCTGGATCGGAACTTAGGGGAGTTGTAGTTGGTAGAGGGATCCAAGGAAATACTGGGGTGCACATCTCTTGCAGCCTGCAAATGGTAGCTCTGACTAAACAGAGTGAGAGAGAGAGAGAGAGAGAGAGAGAGAGAGAGAGGGTGCGGGAGAAGGTGAGGATAGATAGATCAAGAGTTAAGAGTGAATCTTAATTGGAGACTTACAGTTTAGAGTATACTTATATGGACTTTTAGCTGCAGAGGTCAAAGATTTTTGGGAGGATACTCCATGCAAAATTATCTGGAGTATTTTTGCCTCTGTGAAATGTTAAAACTGTGGGACACCACATGCATATACTGTATATACCCTAAGATTTTTTCAATTATGCCCCCTTTAAATTACTTTGTTTGCTCTGCAGATTGAAGTACTGGACATACACTGTGTTAAATATGCATGTCAATACACTTAAGTTCACACATTTACTTTAGTTATTATCTAGTGCATTTGGTGCTGGCATTACAATAATCAATAATCAACAGGTCAGTTCTTATCCAATACACATTATTTTTCATCAGTAACTGGAACCTGAGAGTGAAACCAGCAAGGACACGTCTGCCAGGTAATAAGAGTGAAGTTTGCTTTTCTGAGCCATTGATGTGTTCAACAATGACCTAAAATGGCAGTTCGATTAGCTATTGTGCTGAAGCATCCAATCAATGCAGAGAAATGAAGGAAAATGCAAATCAGGAGCTAGTTAGCAAATGCAATGTCGCAGTACAGAGCAGAAGACTGTGAGCCTGCTCAGTGTGGCCAAAATTCCACAGCATACAGACGCTCAGCTCAGACATAAAAAAAAAAAAAATAGATCTATAAACCTGAAATACCAAGTACCAAATGTCACAAGAACTTGAAAATGAATGAGTGAAAGAGAGAAAGAGGAAGAAAAAAAGACATTGAGGCCTGTATTATTACTACAAGTTCATTCCTATTGGGCCAACAGCACTGCAAATTTACAATGCCAAGGCTACAATGCAACTATAACAGGCATATCAATTTTTGTTATCATTATCAAATCCCTGGTTGACTAAAAAGTACATGTTTTACTTTACAGTCGTCAAATGTGGATTTAACACATGCGTTCAGCAATAACACTGTGTTATTAGCCACTGACAGCTTTGATACAGCAGGGGGAATTCAGAGGAACTCCAGACCTACGCTGTTTTTATCTAGGAAATTAGTGCTGTGTTTCTCTCTATGTAACAAGGGAAGCACCGTACCACCTCTTGGCAAACCATCGGTGAAAACATCTTTTTCTCATGTTTTCTATTTTATGCTCATCTACTGTTTTCATAAGTCTTCAGTGAAAAATCTTTTTACTCCTTTCAAAACGCTTTTTAAAGAGCGGTCCTCAGAAAACATCATGTTGATTTTTCTCAAAAACACAGTGAGACTAAACTGTTTTAGACAAGAGTAAATGAAACTACTTAAGCTTTCTCTTTCCTATTCGGTCCACAGAGTGATAATTATACATATGTTTTTTGTAGGTTTATATTGCTGCCCCTGAACCCTTAATGAACAGCAGGAATATTCATTGTTGTTGTTGTTGCTGACTCATCTTTATTGACCATTTCAGCATCTCTCTCTGCCAACTGAGCCCAGACACCAGCAGCGGGCAGAGTATACAGAAAGGGCACTGAGGGAAAGGGGTGAGACTGTGCTTGTATTCACCTTAAATCTGCAGCAAAATTGGTGAGGTACTTAAACACGTCACGGCTTGTTTTATCCAAACGGCAAGAGCTGTGGGGGCAAAGAGAAGAAATGCTGTTATAAAGAGCGTGAGTGGGGGTGGGGGTGGGGTGTGGGGTGGATGGCTGTGAAAATGCGTGATACACTTTTTCATTTTCTGTCTGTTTGCCTTCAGGCAACTTATATTTGCTTTGACGGTTTGTGGAGTAGCAAACATTGGAGTGAGTGTCGTCCACTGCGTCTATATGTAATGTCAACTGCTTCTCACAGAGGATTGTACAAAGTGAACAACTGATGTGTGAAGATGGTGGTGGACTGAACAAATCTGTATGTTCACTCACAGAAATAAGATGGAAACACATGAAATGTTGCATCAACCATATATTTTAGTCAGCTGAAACCAGGACTAAATTCACATTAGAGGTAAATTCACAGGAGTCAGTGCCATTTACAAGGTAATCTGAATATTTTGATAAATAATTCACTCTGGCTTTTGTTAACTGCATTAAATAACCACGAGTTTTAAGAAAGAAACATGTATGATGTGCTTGCTTTCAAGCTGAGAGAGCCATTGCAATCAGTTGAAGACTGTTTTTTTCAGCTAATTTGCGAATGATGTCCGTCCAACTGTTGTTAATGGACTTCCATTGTTCCCCCTTATTAAACGGAAAGGTGATGGAAATCTTTGATATGCCTTCTAAAGCTCACAGCAAAAAGGTCTTAATGTCTTTCTTCAGACATTATTAAACAGACCCAAAGAAAGACAATGTCTATGTGTGAGAGGGACAGACAGAGATTTTGCACCACAAAGACAGCAGAATAATACTCTAGTTCAAAGGATACTGTGATTTTAAAGAAGAAAGTGAACTCAATAAAGAAGAATGGAAAACTAAGAAAAGAACACAAAAAAGAGAACTACAGTATGTGAGGGACAGACAGACTCTGTCTCTTACGACCTGCTGTTGACATCAGCTACTACAGAGCTCTGTGCTGGCTGTAAAAATGTACTTCCTAAATATTTTCTCTCCCCAAAGAATTCATCCCTGAATATAGAGTATCATCAATTTTTATATATGACAAAAATTCTATTTATCTATGCTGATGGTCCATACAGATGGTAATATGGTAATATGGTAAGGTTATGACTGCCGTATTGTACAACCCCTCCCACCTTATATCATTACAGTTAAAGTCAAGTTTTAAATTTCATCTTGACATGTCACTGAAGTACCTGTCTAAAATATTCTGTTTGCTTTCTTCGGCCTTTGTTGTGTGATATACACCCTGACCCCCCCAAATATCTTCTGGAACAGACAGTGCTGTACATCTGTTGCTAAAGTAACCACATTTATACCTTTTTTTCATCAACAGACTATCCCATAATGGGTACTGAAATTTAGGCCTGCCCAGGACAGAAGAGGAAGAGCAACAGTCAGTAAACAAGGTTGCTAGGAAATGTAGCAAATTCATTTAAGCCCATTAAGAAGGGCATGGCCATTATTTTGTTATGTCGACACAAATATAAAAAACAGACGCACTAATATGTCTGCCTTGCTCTCGGATGGTGTTATGGCTTTCTGTTCAAATTTCCAAGTACACAAGGCATATTCAATAACGCCAAGAAACAGGAAGGTTTCCAGGCACCACTTTTGCAGTCTTCACTTACAAGGGTTAAAAAGAAGGTGGGCAAAAATGGTTTTGTTTTGAAAGGCTAGACCCTAATACAGTGTAACAGTTGAAAAAAACTGTCTCAGCTCTTAATGTCATGTGCTCATTTAAACAAAGGAGCAAACTAACTAATAATCACATAAACAACAAACAAACAAACTAAGAAACATATTCCCATGATTCTTATGAGCTTTCAAGCTGCCATTTCATAATTAATCACAAGGTGAAACTAAGGCAATAAAATCAATAAACTAAGTAACCCTCGCTACAATAAATATTCACCATTAATTTTCAAGATGGCTCTCACAGATGGGAGGGGATGGTATTCATTTAAGCTATCTGATTAGTGTGTGGTCTGTTGTTGAATGGTTTATATTTTGGCTATATTTGTCACAAATTCATGCTTGTGTGCTGCCACAGATATGATGGCCAGATTAGTATGTCATGGACTTCAATATCGCCAGAACGCTTTGGGACACTATAGTTGTTGTCCTTTGAACAGTCAAACTAGATGCAAGAGGGTGAATATTAAAAATGAGTGTTTGATCAAGAAAACCCTATTTTCCAAAATATAATGAATCTTGATCTGCAACAATCTTGTTTATGATAATCTTGGGAGAACAAAGCTGTATATGCAGATGACAAATGAGTGTTGCTTGAATATGATCTTTGGAGTCATGCAGTGCAGAGCTGCTGGTAGGAGACCCAGCCCCAAATGATAGGATCACTCCTCATCCATTTCAGTAAATGATATGATTGAATTAACTCTTGACCTTGAATTCTCAAGACAAGGCCTACATGAGGCACTGAACGCTCGGCTTACATCACACTAATAAATAATAGTAATTCATTACTGGTTCATTTTGGGTTCATTTTGATTAATGGCAGTGGAATCACAGTGGAAAACATCACATTATTTTAAAAGCTTCTCAAAAGAACTTAGAATGATTATATTGTTTTTTGCATCCTTTCAATGATTTATAATGAGAAACTGAACAGTAAAGAAACAGAGACTAAAAGAGAGTGAGAGACAGACAAAAACAGACAGAGAGACAGAGAGAGGCAGAGTGAGTGTATGAGAATCACAGTAAAGATATTTTAATGGCTTTATCATAAAACACTGCTTTGATAATCAAGCGATTCACTGTGTTGGTCTTATATCTCCGCATTCTTTACCTACATCCTTTTCTTGATGTAACATCTTAAATACATTTATTAAACCAATCTTGAAAGTTCATGTATCAAATAAATAATCAGATGCAAACACCATTCATTGTAGGTTGAGCCTCTGTGTGAGAAATGTTGGAATAAAGATGATGGGAAAGAATAATCAGCTGATATGATTACCCCTGTCAATCTACGCTCTCTCTCTCTCTTGCTCTTTTGCAGGTATGATTTGAGCAGAGATATAGCCATGGAAAAAGGCCAAGTGCCCATAATGCGTTCTTTATCAGTGAGAAACAGTGTGCCCGATCCTGTCACTTTTGGATGGAAACATGTGACGTGCAATTGAAGGTTATTCTCACTTTAACGCCATTAGCTTCCCAAAGCTTGCCTGTCAAATTCACACCTCCTGCGTTAGGCCCATTCCCCCGCCTCGTCCCCTCAGGCTGTGAAACCGCTACAGGAGGGAATATAATCACAGCGCTGTTCCCACTCTCTCACCTCCATCCAGCCTGCTCCAAACAAGCCTCAGTCTACAGTGATATGTTAAGCTATTTGTGGAGAGGTGCCACTCAAAACCTGTTGTTTAATTCCAAGGGCTCACTTCAGACTTATGATGAATGGACACAACACTATACTTCTATTAGCATTGTACTACTAACAGAAACTTCAAAAATGGAGAGAGTAAACTGCCAAGAATAAATGCATTTCAATTTAATATTGTAACAATGACCTCAATTCTCGAGCATATCCATGTTTTTGAATTTGACTCTTAGGAAATTTGATATCCCTGTCTTACCAGACTGCAGGTACATTGCAGGTACTGGGCTAACAATGAGAGAGAGAGAGAGAGAGAGAGAAAGGAGGTGCATGGTGCAGAAATGTGTCTTGATATAATAGTATCAGTTGTCCCAGCATTATACTAACATTCTTGGTATGGTTCATAGGATTCAATCTGACCAAACCAGACCACAGCAGCATCAGAACAACTAAAGTAGGTTCAACAGGTTAGGAAAAAGGTAAAAGAGTTTATAGTCTATACAGTTTGGCTTTCAGAAATGATGCTAAAGAAATTAAACTAGGAAAAACAGTTATTTATTTACTGAAATAACCAGCCAGTCGATATTAGATCAATGGGCTTTGAATCTAAACAAAGGAATCAATTCTTGTCAATATTCTTTTCCAATTAAACACAGCATGAAATCTGCATAAATGTCCTGCAGGATTTTTCTGAATGCTGTTACTGCCTTAAAAATTGGTTCTCATGTCTTTCAGATTGCTTGCAATTAGACTAGAAGCAGCTGAAACTACTGGCCAAGATAGAGGTGCGAAATCACAGCTACAGATTTTGACCAATTTTACACTGAAAACTGAATGGCAAATGTAGATCATTAATAGGTAAAGCCACATGAAGGTAGTATTTGTCCATATTTCACATCTGAGAATCTGACATCATTATTTCTATTAGCAACAAGGTTAATAAAGCCCAGGACCCTTCAGTTATTTCAAGACAAGTGCTACGAAAAAGGAACAAAGTTTAAATACTTTGTGCAACCTTCATTGATTGAATTTAATAGAATATACACTAATTTCCACTAATGAATCTCTTGAGAGCTTTAGAGAATGATTTGTGTTTTGCATCCTCTGTCCATATTTCATTCTGACTAAATCAGTGGGAAAAAGGTAACTCCTTACATGAAAATTTGTTTGACAAAACAAATGACAACAACACCATTAAGGTAATGAGAATATTAAAAATGTAAAAAAACGAAAAGACAGAAAAAAGGGACTTAAAATCCACAGATGAGACATCATCATAGAGTAAGTAAATACAAATGAGACCATCAACACAGTAAGACCAAAGTCTTGAAAGATAAAATAAGCATTACAGTCCAATGTCCCTCTGGTGTCCCATCACTGGCTGAGCATACTGCTGAGGTCACTTATACTCTGGAGTATGCAGAGTATGCAGAGAGCAAGTGGGCGTGTTGATGCCGTTGCTAACATGCGACTGGCGCAAAACTGGAGGAATACAAACATCCGAGGGAGAAGAAGCAGGGTCATTTACATGAAGATGCCAACGAAAATGTCTAACTGGAGAGAAGACGAGATTTGGGAACTTCTATCAGTAAGGACGACGCCGAAATAGTCAGACAAAAGTCAGTAGCCTCGTCTGCCTTTTTCGATTCGTTGTAAACAAAACACTGCGATTTTCCCAGAGTATTTTTTGCGTCATGTCCTGCCTCCTGCACGCTCTACCCAGGCGCCACCCCCCGCCTACCCTAGTGGAAATTCCAGTTGAAAATCCAGTAGCTAGTCTATTGGGATGAACTGATCTCAAATGGTCTGTACTGGTTTCAATTGGTTCCAATTGGGTTTTCACATTCTAATGGTTCGCCCAGTTAAGAATACCAGTTGAAACCACTTACTACCCATTTAGACCAACAGAGCCAAACAGAGTATTTCGACTATGTGTGAATCCGTCTGACTCGGACTATCTGCTGCTGTGTGCTGCGTGTGAAAGGGCAACTTCGGACATAATGCGAACCTGATTCTGCCGTTATAGTCCGTAGTGCATATGTGAAAATGACTTTAGAGTGTTGACCCACTGGACAAGAGGGAGGTCAAGTCAGTGGTTCTGTTTCTCCTGAATTCACATATTCATTACAATTGTTAAAATCAACAGAGAATCCACTGTGATGATGGGTAAGACTTAATTAAACGTATTGAGTTGAATGTCACACTGGTGAAATAATGTTGCCATCTCTTAGCAACTTGTTAACAGCACTCAAATAGTCACTGTTTTCTCTGGGGAGAAACATTTGATTATCAAATAGATGAAAAATGTGAATACTTTGCCAGACACATATTATCTTACACTGTGAAAGGGAAAAGATGAGGTAATTATCATCTGCTATTTGGCAAACATTTCACAGCCTTCTGATGGTACTTCATATTTGAATACACATTGCTCACCAGGGAACATCCACGCCTTAACATCCAATCTGTTTCATCTACATATATTTATATTTATTTGAGAACTTCTATAGAAACTCAGGGATTTAATCTACTGAGTGCTAAGTACATTGAGCGTGTTTAGCTGTGGTGAACCTACAGAAGTTACACCTGCCTGACACTCCATTACAACGTCCTCCAGAAAACCATGAGAAGCATATAAACTGAGTAAGAGAGCAGTCACTGGACAATTGAAATGTATTTACAGTTCATTTAACACTATGTTTAGGTGGGGTTTAGGTGTGCTTTGATGTTCCTGTAAAAACCCCAGAGAAGCTATTGCTCATTTGTTACATCATAGCATACGTCTGGTGTATGTTATGCATGGCTAGTAACATGAAGCATAAATGAGAATATGACTTGCTGTTGAGGTGGATATGATTTCAATATTACACAATAAGGAACAATACAAATCATTAGGGCAATAACAATACAAAGAGAAACAACGAAAAACCCCAATTACATTGCAGCTACTTGGGGTTCAGCTCAGTTGTTTTGATCAAACTTCCACATAGAAGAGGAGGATAGGATCCTGCTTCTGTCATATGACTACTGTAAGTCCAAAACAGATGTGTTCCAATTGTCCTGATAATACAATTCTAAGCTCCAGTTATGCACTGAGATGTGCTTCTGCTTACATCATTTTCCTGCCAGTAACCCACACCCAACTTGAGCAGCCAAAGATGAAAAAAACCTGTCAGACTAGTGCATACGTGAAGCTATTTAAAGAAGCTATGAATTATATGATATGGATTGCAGAGGGAACTCTCCTGACTTATATTATTTCTCAGTACAATGAAAATCTACTGATGCATATCAGATGATCACTTTTGTGGAGTGCTGTGGTTCTTATCTGATGCATCAGAATTTGGTGTCTTAACCTCCAACAATGTCAGCTATAAAGCTAGCTCCTCAAAGGTCTGATTTGAAGAGTGTATTTTACTAAGAGTCTGTTTTCTCTACTGCTGCACGCAGTAACCATCTTGAAACTACAGTAAGAGAATAAATGGTAATTCAAGAAAAGACAAAGCATTTGATGCACTAAAGTCACCAGCAGCATCAAATTTCAAGACTGGTCATGGGGCACGTGTCATGCTATTTCAAAATCTTGTCAGCTGAGCCAAAATGGAACCCATGGCCTACTGATTCCACAGTTGGTTTTTGGAAGTTGTGATGAAGTAGTGATGGGGGGGGGGTCAGTGGTTTTTGGCCTACCTTTGGGAGTCTGACAGCTGCCTCTGAAGCACTGATTTGACAAGGGCATCGGGGCGCACAGTCTTCTGGGGTGAATTTTTGGGACTCCCATCAGAGTCGCCGCTCTCCTCATCACCCATGGCTTTGACATAACTGCTGCTCCGCATTCTCCGGCATGGGATCTCCTCATCTTTGTTGCTGCCTGGATAACCTCCCCATTCATCTTGGGGGACCTGTACAGAGACAAGTAGGACAATTAGACAGGCCTATACTTGGGGAATTCTTTTGCAAGTAGTGATGCTGTCTTAAGCTCTTAATATGCTAGGATTTCACACATGGAAAAACTGAGTTGCACAATTTATTGTGTTCATGTTGTAATTAAGTCAAGTCATAAACAAAAGGCAGAACCAAAAGAAATATTATACAACAGGAATAATTGGAAATTTAAGCATTCAAGAAACATACACATTTGAAAACACATTTAACTATATTTCATACATGGGTACTAAGGGTAGAACTTAACTATTAACTGTGAGCTGGTTAAACTGTGACAGGAATTAATTTATCAATTCTAATTTGGGAGCAGAATTATTTATTAACAATCAATTAATTACAATTACAATTACAATTCATATTGTAACATGTTTACATGCATGTTTCCTATATTAGAAAAACATGTGATGATCTAAGCCATGATCTGATTAATACAACACATAGAATGATTTCTGATCTGATTACAACTACTTCAAAAGGCTACGGAGTGATCAGTGGCATTTTCACTCAATGCCTAAACATCAGTCATTTGGTCACTGTTGTCATGGGGCAATTAAAGCATTTCTGATTACCTGACTGATTTTTTTTTTTTTGATCGTCCTGATCGGTTGCTTTTATTCATTTCACTGTAATTACAACAGTATAAGGTCTCAGACTATTCCGTTTCACAGACCATGTGAATAACAACAATTTGCCATTATAGTTTTCGATACAGGAACACTAACATATTTGTTTTCTTATGCAGAATATGTTGGTTAGTGCTGATGGGCTCAAACCAAGTCACTGTGGTCAGAAAAAGAGCTCAAGCCACTGGAGGGGGTCCCCAGTTTGACAGGCTTAAGGGACATTATCATCAAAACTCAGGCCAAAACAGTTTACAACAGTGTGAGCAAACCCACCTCTCCTCGATGTAGTAATTCATATCTGTTTATTAACTGCAGATAACACTTCTCTTGGTCGTTCAACTTCAAGGAATTTCATTGAATTAAATCCTGTTTTGAATCAGAATTCCAGTAGAGTTTGAGTTTGGCATTCTTAATAATGGTGTCAATTCTAATGCCAAGAACTGATTCAAAGTTCAGCTCTTACTGACCTCAAGCCTGGTCTTGAAGATCAGAATATTGTCAGGCCTTGCCAATTTTGTCATCAAAAATCATGACGGTTCTAGAATTAAAGATTTAATATAGTTTCGGGTCAGTGCTGGTCAGAGGAGTTCTTATTTCCCAGTAATTTCTTCACTTTATTTCAGAACTATAATGAAGTTCATTTACCATCATCAAAGCTATAGCTGGCCAAGAGTTCCAGCGTATCTCTCTCTTCCACATTCTCTCTCTTTCTCTCTCTCTCTCTCTCTCTCTCTCTCTCTCTCCTCTCATTTCTTCACACTGATACATAAAATGCATTGCAGGGAACTGAGGAGAGAGGCTCAAACAAAACATGCACTCATACATCCCCTGGGTCTGAAGACACACTGAATACACATCCCTTACAGCTGCAGAGAATTAAACATGTCACACCACAAAAGTGACACTGTCAAGTCAGCCAGATACAGCAAGTAAGCAAGAGAGAAAGAAAGGTAGTGAAAGAGAGAGAGAGAGAGAGAGAGAGAGAGAGAGAACGTTAAGAAAGTGTTTCATTGCCCTAAAAATGTTGCTCACAGATTCTTGAACTGATTCATTAATTAAAAAAATAAATTGATATTCACCTTGATCAATAACTTTGCTGCTGATGCCTTAACCTTTTTCCCATTGATACAAAG